>NW_015389280.1:4479-60575 GCF_001527695.2 Protobothrops mucrosquamatus
CGCCGCCCCCACCGCCGCCGCCGCCGTGCCGCCGCCGCCGCCGCTGACTCGAGTATAAGCCGAGGGGGGCATTTTTCAGCCCCAAAAATGGGCTGAAAAACTCGGCTTATACTCGAGTATATACGGTAACTGAGTTTTGCCCCATTTTACGACTTTTCTTGCCACAGTTGTTAAGCGAAACGCTGCACAGTTGTTAAGGTAGTGACCGGGTTGTTAAGCGAATCTGGCTTCCTCATTTGACTTTGCTGGTCAAAAGATCACAAAAGGGGATCACATGAGCCCGGGATATTGCAACCATCATAAATATGAGTCAGTTGCCAAGCGTCCAAATTTTGATCATGTGACCCTGGGGAATGCTGCGATGGTCGTAAGTGTGAAACACGGTCATAAGTCACTTTTTCCAGTGCCATTGTAACTTCGAACAGTAACTACATGCATTGTTGTAAGTCAAGGACGACTGTGCTTAACCAGTCTCGTCAGCTCGAATCTACTTGTTCATTCCCGGTAACTCTCCCACCTATAGTTGGCCTACTATAGCCCTCTAAAGGTGAGCACAATGGCAATAGCAGTAGCACTTGGACTTATATACCGCATCCCAGTGCTTCACAGCCCTCTCTAAGTGGTTTACTGAGTCAGCATCTTGCCCCCAACAATCGGAGTTCTCATTTTACCGACCTCCGAAAGATGGAAGGCTGAGTCACCCTTGAGCCGGTCAGGATCGAACTGCCGAACTACAGGCAGCCAGCAGTCAGCAGAAGTAGCCTGCACTACTACATTTTAACTACTGTGCCACCATGGCTCTTTTACAATCTGAAGAGTCTAGTCCCAATGATCAGAAAAAATTGGAAGGAAGAACATCCTTGCCTAGGTGTCTCTTATTTTTCGATAACAAATCTGGAGAAAATCTGTAACGTTTCTTTCCTACTTAACACAGAGTCAGTCAACATGTTGAAGAAACCTTAGCCACCACGAACAGGAATCATCGAATCATAAGGCTGGAAGGGACCTTGGAGGTCTTCTAGTCCAACCCGATGCCCAAGGCAAGAGACCTTATTATACCATCCCAATCAAATGGTTGCTCAGTCTATTTTTGAAAGCCTCCAGTGATGGAGGACCCACAAGACCCACAAGACAAACTATACCACTGTTCTCGCTTAATTGTTCTCACTATCAGGAAATATTGCCGTAATTCTGGTTTAGCATCATATGGTTTAGCATCATATGGTTTAGAACTTGAATCACTGTATATTTAACTCAATTTTTGCTACAATGGAATGGAATGGAAAATAAGAATACTGTAGAATAGAATAGAATAGAATAGAATAGAATAGAATAGAATAGAATAGAATAGAATAGAATAGAATAGAATGGAATGGAATGGAATGGAACGGAACGGAATGGAATATAAGAATAGAATAGAATAGAATAGAATAGAATAGAATAGAATAGAATAGAAATATTCTTTATTGGCTAGGAATTTGTCTCCAGTGCATAAGCTCACAGTGTACATACAAACAACAAAGTGATCTTATAAATCATAAGATACAATCATAAATGATAATATCCAAACAACAAGTGATCAATCATAAGATACCAATAGGAGAAGGTAGTGGGAAAGATAAGACGATGAGAAAGATGAGAAGATGAGAAGGCTAATGACAATACAGCCTTACTACATGGGTAAATATCTTTAGACATAAGACAGTGCTGTGGAAATTAGGTGTTTAGCAGAATTAGCCTCTGTTTTTAAGTACAGGCCATCCTTAAACAGAGGCGTCCTTAACCTGAGGACTTGCTCTACATGGTTTCTAGAACCATTTTATCTTCAACATTCCGGAAGGAAGAACTATGTCATAGATCCTAGTGCATCTTTCGTCTTAGATGCTCTCATTGTAGAAGCATCGATCCACGCGTTTCTTCATAATGTAAGAAAGTCTATCTTGGGGAATGTACCAGAGCATACATCTGCATCAATTATTCAGGGCAAGTCAACTCTTAACAACTGCAGCCTGGTCTGCATTTCTCGGGTTGACTTCATTTCCCACACAGGAGGAAATGAGAGACGACCGTTTCCCACCATCTCTGATATAATTGTAAACGATGACCTCTTTGTCTCTGGGGTGGTCTTTGGATATCCATCATGCGCTCCTTATTCCTGCTTTGTTCAAGAACGGAGTGGTTTGGTTTCGTGGTGTCTCCCTTCCTTTCTCGGCGTGTACGAGCTTCCTTGAAACTTTTCAGGGTTGTGCAGAAACCAGCCGCAAATCTCCTGCTCTCTTTTAACCTAACAAATCTATTTGCAAAGTGTATCTCAAGAGGAATGCCCTCATTGCAAAAAGAAGCCTCTTCGTGTCTGCCGAATGACTGCTGGGAAAAGGAACGAAGATTCGCCGGTTTCATTCTGCTAACAGGCAGAACACAAAACATAGAATAACAGAGTTGGGTCTTGGAGGTCTTCCAATCCAACCCTCTGCTCAAGCAGGAGATCCTATACCAGTGATGGCAAACCTTTTAGAGACCAAGTGCCCCCAAACCACCACCACCACCCCTGTCCCCACTCCGCTGTGCCCGCTGGACCACCCACCACCTCCATGGACAGCCACAGAGCACCCAGGCAGCCCAGCAGCACCATGGTGGTCATGCCCTCTGCCGGTGCCCTGCAGCATCAACTGTGCACGATGGGGTGCAAGGGCGGAGTCTTGTCCCCGCTGCCCGACTACCATGTCTTTGGCTACGCAGCATTGTGTGGGCCATGCCCGGGGCTGACTCTCCTCTGGGGGGGCTGCTGGTGAGAAGGGGGCCATGGGATGAGCCAGGACTGGGGCGACGGTGCATGTGCCAACAGAGAGGGCTCTGAGTGCCGCCTCTGGCACGCGTGCCATAGGTTCGCCACCACTGTCCTATACCATTCTGGACAAATGGCTTGTCCAGTCTCTTCTTGAAAACTTCCAGTGATGGAGACAAGCTGTTCCATGGTTTAATCCAGCAGTCCTCAAACTTGGCTGGCTGGGGAATTCTGGGAGTTGAAGTCCACAAGTCTTAAAGTGGCCAAGTTTGAGGAGCCCTGGTTTAATCATTCTCACTGTCAGGAAATCTCTCCTTGCTTCCAAGTTGCATTTCTCTTTTACAAGCTTCCACCCACTGCTCCTTGTCCTGCCCTCAGGTGCTTTGAAGGATAACTCAATCTACTCTTCTCTGTGACAGCCCCTCAAGTACCAGAAGACAGTTCTCATGTTCCTTCTAGTTCTTCTCTTAGATAAGCTAGACATAGCTAGCTCCCTCAACCTTCTCTTATTGATATCATTATTATGATTATTATTACTTTGATATATGATTACTTTGTTGTTTTGTATACACACGGAGAGCTTATGCACCAGAGACAAATTCCTTGTGTGTCTAATCATACTTGGCCAATAAAGTATTCTATCTTCTATCTTCTATGGTCATAGTTAAGCGGTGGTCCACTAGGATACCTAGATCTCTCTCATGGTTACATATAAACGAAATTACATGCTTTCTTTAAAAATATTTCTCCTAAGGTGATTCCTAAGGTGATGTCAAGATATTTCTGTGAACAATGCCAGCTACTCAACGTATGCCAGTCCTGCCTTCCTGCATTTTATACCTTGCCACTATGTGTTGGACTGTCTCTAAGGCCGTTCTGCATAGTCTACACTTTGGATCAGGTGTATAGTATATATACCAGTGGTGGCGAACCTATGGCACGGGTGCCAGAGGTGGCACTCAGAGCCCACTCTGTGGGCACGCGTGCCCTCGCCCCAGTCATAGGCCTTCAGCTGGGTTTTATAAAACCTTTTCACTTTAGGCCTCCGCCGCCATGTGCAAAAAAAAAAAAAAAAGGTTCAATCAGTCAATTTCAACTTCTCACGGGGGAAAAAAGATCTCGCAAAGTTGGAATTGATTGATTGAACTTTTTAGTCCCACCCAGTCTGCCGTTACCACCACAGCCATGTCCACCCAATGGGCCACACCCAGCCAATGGGCCACACCCAGCCAATGGGCCACACTTACCCGGCGCTCAACAATGCATAAGTGGGTTTTGGATTGCAGTTTGGGCACTCAGTCTCTAAAAGGTTCACCATCACTGATATATACTATACATATACAAAAGCAAAATATCTCTATTTCTTTTTCTGGTTTCCAGCATATACAACAACATAACAAAGGCCAGACTAGATTAAGTGTCTCCTCCTCCTCCTCCTCCTCCTCCTCCTCCTCCTCCTCCTTCCTTCCTTCCTTCCTTCCTTCAACTAACCCACACAGTACATTCCTATAAGGGTTTGCAGGGGGGGAGGGTCTCATTCATATATTCAGAGGAAACCAGAGTATAATTTGTCTCTTTTCACAACCTCCAGGTTAAGGGATTTCTGAGCGATAATTGAGAGTAAATCCTGTCTCCAAATGCCAAAAGCTTTTTGTTATATTTCAGCTAATGAGACACCACAAACAGTAGGATCAGACAGTCTTAAGTGAAGGAGGGAACATATGTTGAGCCAGAGGCTTTGGATGGCAAAGCCTTCCAATAAATCCAGCGTCCTATTGGGGACCAATCAGTAGGAATGTAAGGAGCCCTACCAGCTTTTTAAACAATGCCCTTCTGTTTCTAATGCAGGGAGTTACATGGCTGAACAAGAGTGGCTCAGCTGCATGTATCTGTATCTTTCCTTTATCCATTTACGTATCTAAGAGTGGTCATTATTCTACACCAGGGTTACTTAGTCTTGGCAGTTTGAAGAAGTGTGGACCAACTCCCAAAATCCCCCAGCCAGCATGGGGAATTCTGGGAATTGAAGCCCAAGCACCGTCATATTGACACATGCCAAGCGCCAGAGAAATCAGGAGATTCGGGCACTTCAAATGATTATCAAGATTTATTGCAAGCTTATGCTCTCTACCAGAATCTGACCAACTAGCAGTCAAGGGAAATGAGCGGGAGATAAGAAAGGCATTCAAGGTGGGCTGGACTTAGATCTCTTGAGGGCGTGCAGGGACTCATGACTTATGACGTGTTTGACCCTCCCCTCTTGGGCTCAGCCTGGTCATCTCCTATACCAAGCTTGAGAAATGCTGCCTTACAGTGGTCCTCGACTTATCAACCACTTATCAATGGATTCCCCCCGACCAAAGAAACATACAATCCTGTTCTGAATTTCCAATGGTTGTCCTTGCTGTGATCACATGACCACATTCTGGGTGCTTAGCAACCAGCCCACATTTACAGCCATTTGCAGGATCCATACAGTCACATTACTGTAATTTACGGCATTTAGGGTTTTTATAACCCTATAACCCTACTAAACATATATAGAACAGTTACTGGAATTGGGTATGTCTAGTTTAATGAAAAGAAGGACTAGGAGTGACACGATAGCAGTGTTCCAATATCTAAGGGGCTGCCACAAAAAAGAGGGAGTCAAGCTCTTCTTCAAAGCACCTGAATGCTCCAACACTGGAAGTTTTTAAGAAGAGACTGGACAGCCATTTGTCCGACATGATATAGGACAGGGCTTTTCAACCTTTTCACCCATTGTACCACTTTTAGGACATGGCAATATCCGAGTACCACCAGTCACCTAGCAAGGTATCAAAAACTTGATAACCAAAAAAAAAAAAGGGAAAAAGTGATAAAAGTACAGGTAGTCCTCGACTTACAACAGTTTGCTTAGTGACTGTTCGAAGTTACAATGGCACTGAAAAAAGTGCCCCCCCCCAAGCCACAGCCGAGCAAGACACCTGTCTGCCCTCCCAGCGGCGCTCTTCCTCCTGTCCGAGGTTTTCATTGTTGTGAGCATTTATGTTGAGGATTGGCACTGGGGGTGGGGTGGGGGGTGTTTGGTTTTTATTCCCCCCCCCCCGTCTGCTGGGTAGTTGAGCAGGTTTTGGTCACTTCACATGACCCTGGGACACTGTGACCATCATAAATATGAATGAGTTGCCAAGCATCTGAATGTAAGTCACAAGACCCTGGAGATGCTGCAACATTCCAGCTGATCGGCGCTTCTTCTGCGCTCAACAGAAGCACCAGGATCAGCGCTGCTTTCCAGCTGGAGCCTGGCGCTGATCCTGGCGCTTCTGCTGAGCCCTGACAGCCCTGCAGCTCCAGCCATCTCTCATTCAGGCTTGTGTGGTGCTGCCACCGGTTCAGCTCGTTTCTCTCCCTTGCTACCACTTTTCTAGGATGGTCGCGTACCACCTGCCAGGTGCCAATGTACCACAGGTGGTACCCGTACCACTGGTTGAAAAGTCCTGGACTAGAAGACCTCCAAGGACCCTTCCAGCTCTATTCTATTCTATTCTATTCTATTCTATTCTATTCTATTCTATTCTATTCTATTCTATTCTATTCTATTCTACTCTACTCTACTCTACTCTACTCTACTCTACTCTACTCTACTCTACTCTACTCTACTCTATTATTCTATTCTTTTGAAAAAAAAAATCACCTTTGGGACTAAGATGGAGAAACACTTATATAGAGAATAAAATACATTGAAAATTATCCCTTGGACTAAGTTTTTGCATTTTTCAATCTTTGTTTAATGGTGGGCTTCCTAAACCTTCTGCCATCACCCCTCTCTTGAGTAGAATTTTAATTTCCTAAAAATCCAAACGTCAAAATGAACTCTGAAAACAATGCAACAAAACTTTGGCAAAGGTGGATTTACTGTAACCGGATACAATTAAAAGTTTCTTCACCCCCTCTGGACTCTTGTCTACACTTCCTCAAGTGAGGCACACCTCACGCTTTGGAAGACTCTGATTTAACGCAACCATTATTAAACATTTACGGGGTTATGGCGTGTTTAGGAACACTCTAACGATGTGGTTGAAGTTGGCAGGAATTAGTGCTGTGGTTTAAAGAGTTACTTCTACCCAATTTTCAAAACCACTGGAGGAGTTTATGATTCATAGGCCCAAGCTTAGAGACACCTTGCCCCCACATCTTAGAGGTGGGGGCAAGACCCAGTATTCTTTTTTTGAGGTTGCTATGGAGATTTGGATTTTATATTTTTTCTTTTCAGAATGGCAAAAAGTCAATGTTATTTCTTTTTGCAGAAGCCAGTAAAAACAAACTTTTTAAAATGGGAGAATACGGAGAACTTTACTCGTTTTGATAGTCATTGTATTTAATTTCGAGAGTTGGGGAGCTAAATGCAGAAAGTCCCACAATTTACAAGCATTTGTTTAGTGACCAAACTTACAACAGCACTGAAAAAAACAGGCTTACGACCATTCGTCACACACTTATGACCGTTGCCGCATTCGCATGGACACACGATGAAAATTTGGAGGCTTGGCAACTGGTTTGTATTTATGACGGTCGCAATGTCCAGGGGGGTCATGTGATCACCATTTGCGAGTCTCTGACATGTAACGTCAGTGGTGAAGCCACTTAACAACCATGTTACTAACTTAACAACTGCAGTGATCCCCTTAACAACCGTAGCAAGAAAGGTCGTAAAATGGGGCAAAACTTACTTAACAAATATCTTCCTTAGCAATGGGAATTTTGGGCTCAGTTATGCTTGTAAGTCCAGGACTACCTATATGTCTAGACCAGGGGTAGGCAACCTCGGCTCTTTTATGACTCGTGGACTTCAACTCCCAGAATTCCTGAGCCAGCCACACTGAGGGGAAAGGGAGAGGTTTCCAAGCTGAGCCATGCTGGCTCAGGAATTCTGGGAGTTGAAGTCCACGCGTCATAAAAGACCCAAGGTTGCCTACCCCTGGTCTAGTCTGTCAAAGAGAAGGATTAGAGGCTGACAGGATAACTGTCTTCCAGTATTTGAGGGGCTGTCACAGAGAAGAGGAGATTGGCTTATTCTCTATAGCAGAGGTCTTCAAACTTGGCCCTTTTATGACTTGTGGACTTCAACTCCCAGAATTCCTCAGCCAGCTTGCCTGGCTGAGGAATTCTGGGAGTTGAAGTCCACAAGTCACAAAAGGGCCAAGTCTGAAGACCCCTGCTCTATAGTACCAGAGAGCAGAACAAGAAGCAATGGATGGAAGCTAATCAAAGAGAGATCCAGCCTAGAAATAAGGAGAAATTTCCTGACAGTAAGAACAATTAATCAGAGGACTAGCTTGCCTGCTGGAGTTTTGGGTGCTCCATCGCTGGAGGCTTTCAAAAATAGACTAGACAAGCACTTGACCAGGATGGTATATAAGGTCAGCAGGGGGTTGGACTAGAAGACCTCTGAGTTCCCTTCCAGCCTTATGTCTCTAACCTGAAACATTTTAGGAAACATGGTGCCAATATTGTGGTCAGTGAACCTTTATCTCTAATTCATTCTCCCAAAAGTCATCAAATAACATTGCTGCTTACTAAGTAAAAAAATAATTTCCACTTAAAGCTTGCGGAACATCATGTTTCCTAACTAAATGGACAGTGCTGAATTGTTTTCTTTATGTTTTCCCCGCAGGCTATGTTTATCCAATATTCCCTGAATAATAAAATAATACTATGTACATATCTAAAAGCAGGAGGCCTTATATCATTTCAGACAAAGGGTTGTCCAATTTCTTCTTAATAACCTCCAGTGATGGAGGACCGATCATTTCTGGAGGCAAGCTGTTCCACTGGCTTATTGTTCTAACTGTCAGGAAATTTCTCTTTAGTTCTGAGTTGCTCCTCATTTAGTGACCATTTGAAGTTACAATGGCACTGCTAAAAAGGGACTTACGGCCATTTTTCACACTTTAACGACTGTTGTAGCCTTCCCATGGTCAAAATTCAAATGCTTGGCAACTGGCATAAATTTATGATAGTTGCAATGTCCTGGGGTTGTGAACTTGTGACCTGCAAAATCAATGGGGAAGCCAGATTCACTTAACAACCATGTTACCCACTTAAGAACGGCAGTGATTCACTTAACAATGATGGAAGAAAGGTCATAACATGGGAAAAGCTCACTTGCATAGCCATGGACATTTTGAGCTCAACTGTGATTGCAGGTCAAGGACTACCTGTAAACAGAGCAGGCCCCACTCCTTTCGGGCACTGATGGTGTTACCTAGTTGGGTAACGAAATGTCTGCAAGATAACAATAAGCTAAAAGATCCCACGAAATCTGCTCTGTTGGTCCTCTAGGAAAAGTCCATCTAGTCTTTTTGTATTTTGTAAATGTTCTCCTGGTTCCATATATAAAGAAACCTAGAATGCCAAGGAGAAGATTGCCCTAGGACATCCTGTTTTCTGTGAAAAAAAAAAAGCTATTGTATGAATATCCAGGGCTTCCCGTCACTTCTTATTTAACAATCCAGCAGAAACTGCCCACTTGAACAGCGGTTATGGAAATTTCATATTTCTGTGTTTTACCCTGCTATATTTTGTTGCATATTTAGCTAAGAAGAAAATCCTTTTATGATTTAACCTTGCTTTATTTATGGCCAACTTGGGTTTTAAAAAAGGACAAATCTGTTTCGATATTTTTATTCCTGTTGCTTCTATAACCTTGAATTTCCATCGCCAATTGTCTATTTTTATTTCAAAGCAAGCCCAACATTACTGGAAATTTATCTACCCGTGAAGAGATTAAATCTCTCCGAAGGAAACCAAGATTGGTCTGATAACAGCATAGACTGTTTAATTTTTTTTCTTCTTCAAGACTTTTATCAAATGCACAGATCTTCACTATACTTTATCTAACTCGGTCTTGTGTGAATAGCTTAACCTCTTAATGACCACTGAGGACGTTCTCTTTGCTCTTCTTTCTATTGCTTTGTTTTCAATCTCCTATTGATTTAAAACTTCCTTATCGACAAAAATTGCACAGTATGCTTTAAGGAAAAAGGGTTTAGTAAAATAAAAAGAGAGAGAGAGAGATGCCATTTAGGTAGAGAAAAAAAAAAACAGATGCACAATGGTTGGAAACTGACCAAAGAGAGAAGCGACTTGGAATTAAGGAGAAACTTCCTGACAGGGAGGACAATTAATCAGTGGAATAGCTTGCCTCCAGAAGTTGTGGGTGCTCCAAGACTGGAGGTTTTTGAGAAAAGACTGGACACCCACCTATCTGAAATGGTATACAGTAGGTTCTCCTGCTCAAGCAGGGGTCTGGACTAGAAGACCTCCAAGGTCCCTTCCAGCTCTATTCTATTCTATTCTATTCTATTCTATTCTATTCTATTCTATTCTATTCTATTCTATTCTATTCTATTCTATTCTGTATTTCTATTCTGTATTTCTACTCTACTCTACTCTACTCTACTCTACTCTACTCTACTCTACTCTACTCTACTCTACTCTACTCTACTCCACTCCACTTTACTCTACTTTACTCCACTCCACTCCACTCCTCCACTCCACTCCACTCCACTTTACTCTACTCTACTCTACTTTACTCTACTCTACTCTACTCTACTCTACTCTACTCTACTCTACTCTACTCTACTCTACTCTACTCTATTAAGTACAAGATAGATGGTACCTGATTTAGAGATACAGGAAGTCCTCAACCTATGACCGCAATTGAGCCCAAAACTTCCATTGCTAAGCCACAGAGTTGTTAAGTGAATTTTGCTCCATTTTACAACTTTTCTTGCCACAAACATTAAGTGAATCAGTTGTTGTTAAGTATTTCAGTTGCTAAGTTAGTAAAATGGTTGTTGAGTGAATCTGGCTGCCCCATTGACTTGGCTTGTCAAAAGGTCATAAAAGGGGATCACGTGATCCCCAGGACATCACAACCCTCATAAATATGAACCAGTTGCCGGGCATCTGAATTTTGATTATATGGGATTCTGCAATGGTCGTAAGGGTGAAAAAAGATCATAAGTCACTTTTTTCAGTTCCGTTGTAACTTTGAACGGTCACTACAGGAACCGTTGTAACTCGAGAACCACCTGCATTCTGAAGTACGGTACGGTCATGAAATAAAGCTGCTGGAGGTTTGCTTAATAAAATGGTTGTTAAGTGAACCTGGCTCCCCCTATGAAGCAATGGAACAGCCTGTCTGATGAAGTCATGAGTGCTCCATCTGGACTTTAACAGAATCCCCATTTGTCCAGAAGGCTGTGTGGGGATCCTGCTTTGGGTAGAGGGTTGGATAGAAGACCTCCAAGATCCCTTCGAATCCTATGATCTATGACAGGGCTTTTCAACCAGTGGTACGGGTACCACCTGTGGTACATTGGCACCTGGCAGGTGGTACGCGACCATCCTAGAAAAGTGGTAGCGGGGGAGGGGAATGAACTGAACCGGTGGCAGCACCACACAAGCCTGAGCGAGAGATGGCTGGAGCTGCAGGGCTGTCAGGGCTCAGGGGAAGCGCCAGGATCAGTGCCAGGCTCCAGGTGGAGCTCGGCACTGATCCTGGCGCTTCTGCTGAGCTCAGAAGAAGCGCCGATCAGCTGGAATGTTGCAGCATCTCCAGGGTCTTGTGACTTACATTCAGATGCTTGGCAACTGATTCATATTTATGACGGTCACAGTGTCCCAGGGTCATGTGAAGTAACCAAAACATGCTGCAACCACCCAGCAGACGGGGGGGGGGAATAAAAACCCAAAACCCCCCACCCCACCCCTGCTGCCAATCCTCAACAGAAATGCTCACAACAATGAAAACCTCGGACCGGAGGAAGAGCGCCGCTGGGCGGGCAGGCAGGTGTCTTGCTCGGCTGTGGCTTGGGGGGCACTTTTTTCAGTGCCATTGTAACTTCGAACAATCACTAAGCGAACTGTTGTAAGTCGAGGACTACCTGTCCTTCATCACTTTTTTCCTTTTTGGGGGGGGATCAAGTTTTTGACACCTTGCTAGGCGACTGGTGGTACTCGGATATTGCCATATCCTAAAAGTGGTACAATGGATGAAAAGGTTGAAAAGCCCTGTTCTAGTCTAGCCCCCTGCTCAAGAAGGGGAACCTATACCGTCTCAGACAGGTTATTGTGTAATATTTTCTTAAAAATCTCCAGTGATGGAGCACCCACAATTTCTGGTGGCAAGCTGTTCCACTGGTTGATTGTCCTTACTGTCAGGAAGTTTCTCCTTAATTCCAGGTTGATTCTCTCTTTGATCAGTTTCCAACCATTCTTGGAACTGGACTTTGTTTTTCCTTGAAGATCTTGTGCTTTCCCCCCCCCCCCAAAAAAAAAATCCTATTTTTTTCCTGTCTTTTTCTTCTGTGTGTTCTGTGTACTGCAAAATTTACCTCATGATGTCCCTGTGTTACTGACTATCTTGTGTTGTTTCTTTCTGGATGACAACAAAGACTGCTGTAAATTTTAATATTAAATATATTTATAGATATAAAACACTACAGGTTTGCATTTGGGTCTCTGATTTCATCTGGATAGATGCTTCACAATTCCATGATAATATTATTATATAAAACTAAAAAGTTGAGATTTTGTGTTATTACCTTATTCTACTGCACCAAAACGAGTCGGAAGTTAATGCTTTTCCCTTTCTTTTCTCTCTTCCCCTTTCCCCTCCCTTATTTTACCCTTATTTTCACTTTTCTCTATATGTCTGTATTTTATATTTTGATAAATTATTTTTTTTTTTAAAAAAAATCTACTTAGGAACCCTTTTGGGACTTTTTGCTCAAAACTGAAAAAAATGAAACTTTGATTGTAGGTTTTGATGGTTAGAATGATTTTATGATGACAGAAGTAGCTGGAAATGTTGTGAAATCTATGGCAAAAGGTGGTGGTTGTATAATTTTTGTATTTTACTGCACTGAAAAAAAAACACCAGAAGTTGCCACTAACCCCCCCCCCCGTGCCCTTTTTCTTTCTCTCAGTTCTCTAACTTTTGTTTTTCCTGCATTATAAAAGAAAATGAAGCTTAATAAAAAATTTATGGCAGAAGGGGAAAAAAAGATGAAAATGAAGATTATTTTTCAAAAGCCCTCAGACTTTCTCAGAAAAATCTTCTGAGAGTTCTCAACCCTTGCAATTTCCTAACAATGCTCATATGGTAACTGTCCAGCAGAGTCTATGATGTAGATAATTATATTTAAATTTAATAACCATATTTTTAACAGCACTGTGCAACTTTACTAAATCGCTTGGCAACAGTAATATCTGAAGACTGACAGATCCTGAAGTCTAACAGATTCTGCATGAATATTACACTATTCTACGTATTCAGTTCACAAATAATGTCAGAACTGAATCCAGTCCTAGCCATCCATCAAGAAACCAACACACTTTTGTTGTTGTTGTTGTTAGTTGTGAAGTCGTGTCCAACCCATCACGACCCCATGGACAACGTTCCTCCAGGCCTTCCTGTCCTCTACCATCTTCTGGAGTCCATTGAAGCTCACGCCTGCTGCTTCAGTGACTCCATCCAGCCACCTCCTTTTCTGTCGTCCCCTTCTTCTATTGCCCTCCATCTTTCCCAGCATTAGGCCCTTCTCCAGTGAGTCCTTCCTTCTCATTAGGTGGCCAAAGTACTTGAGTTTCAACTTCAGGATCTGGCCTTCTAAAGAGCAGTCGGGGTTGATCTCCTCTAGGACTGACCGGTTGGATCACCTTGCAGTCCAGGGGACTCGCAGGAGTCTTCCCCAGCACCATAGTTCGATTTACAACAGTTCGTTTAGTGACCGTTCCAAGATACAACGGCACTGAAAAAAGTGATTTACGACCGCTGCAGCATCCTCATAGTCACGTGATCAAAACTGGGAAGCTTAGCAACTAGCTCATATTTATGACGGTTGCAGTCATAAATGTGATGTGATCCCCTTTTGTGACCTTCTGACAAGCAAAGTCAATGGGGGAAGCCAGATTCACTAAACAACCATGCTATTAACTTAACAACTGCAATGATTCACTTAACAACTGTGGTAAGAAAGGTCGTAAAAGGGGGCAAAACTCACTTAACCGCTGCCTTGCTTAGCAAAGGAAAGTCTGGGCTCAGCTGTGGTGACATGTCGAGGACTAACTATAGAAGAAACACAACCAGATAACTAGAAAGATCAGAGTTCGCAAAAAGAATTAACGTGAAAGATCTCTCCACTAAGTCCCCAAATTAAGTGTACAGTCGAACCTAACTATATAGGTCTACAACACATTGGTTTATTAGAACTGAAGAAACAAATGAACAATCTTGGCTCTTTTGGATATCTCCACAAAGGAGAAGAAGTCAATTTGGAGAAGGAAATCAGTCAATTTCAATCTCACTTTGCCTCTTTTTTTTTTGAATGAGCTTCATTCACCCTGCAGTGATTACAGCAATTCTGTACAGACACTCTTTCTACCTGGTTTTTTTTCTTCCCAACTCAGAGAACAACGCTTGCACGTGCGTTTATGTTACTCAACCTCTTATGCATAATAAATGACAAAGCAACTTTGTGCAAAGATCAATGGAGCAGACCTTCAGAAGGAATACTTGGCTATTTCAAGGTTTTCCTCCCTCGTGCACCATTAAACACACACATGCACGCACACATGCACTATGACTATAAAACTCAGTTGGTGGAGTACCCCATATTATATCCTCCATCATCCTCTCCTCTCCTCTCCTCTCCTCTCCTCTCTCCTCTCCTCTCCTCTCCTCTCTTCTCTCCCTCTCCTCTCCTCTCTCCTCTCCCCTCTCCTCTCTTCTCCTCTCCTCCCCTCCCCTCCCCTTCCCTTTCTCTTCTTCTCCCTCTTCTCTCCCTTTCTTATTCCTTCCCCTTCCCTTCCCTTCCCTTCTGCTCTCATTCTCTCTTCTCTCCTTTTCTTATTCCTTTCCATTCCCCTTCCCCTTCCCCTTTCCCCTTTCCCTTTCTTTCCCCTTCCTCTTCACCTTCACCTTCACCTTCCCTTCCCTTCAGCTGTCCTTCTATCTCTCCTCTCCATTTCTTATTCCCTCCCTTCCCTTCCCCTCCCCCTTCCCCCTTCTTCTCCCTCCTCTCCAAAATCCTCATTTACACCAAATTTACACAGGGAAGCCAAGTTTTCTATGCTCCCTCCAGAAATAAGTTTAATCACAGCAATTACACCGCCGTGATTAATCTGAGCGATTGGTCGCCCCAGCTGCCGTCACCATCTAAACCTTGAAAATTTCACTGGAGATTTCTGCATTCTCGTGTTTTGTTTTGTTTTTGTTTTAATTTAATTTCAGGAAGCCCAAACTGTTCTGAAATGAAACCGCTGGCTGCCAGCTTCCCAGGCTCATGCATTACGCATGCAGTCTCATTTCTGTTGCGTGAGCGTGATTCATCTGCAGCCTTCACTTGAAAGTCTATCAGCAATCAATTCCATCGATTCTCAATTATTAAAACAATTCTGCCAAGTCTCCAAAACTTTTGGGGAGTGACTGGGCTCATTTTCTGCATCGCATGAGAAAAGCACATCTTCCTTCCCCTGTCCTGACCACCTTCTACAGGGGGACGATCGAGAGCATCCCGTCACACAGCATCACAGTCTGGTTTAGAAGCATCCCTGCTTCAGACAGGAAGGCAGTGCAGAGATTGGTGAGGACAGCAGAAAAGATCATTGGCTGTTCCCTCCCTCCCATCCAGGACATAGCACAGAAGTGTTGCTTGAGCAGGGTCCATAAGATCATCTGGGACACTACACATCCTCTTCACGACCTGTTTTTCTTGTTACCTTCTGGAAGGAGGCTTCGTGGTATCCATAGCAGAACATCCAGATTCAGCCAGAGTTTCATTCTATACAGCATTAACCTCGTGAACGCTCTAGTTTCCTCCTTCTGTTATGTATTCAAGATGGACAATATTTAATATTTATTTGCTATGTATATGTAGGGGTGTGGGTCTATACATATGTTGTACATAGTATGTTTAGGTGTGTGTCATGTATGTGTTTCACTTTGAGAGTGGGCAACTAATTTTCATTTTTGATGTGTGCCGTTATGCCGTTGTGCCCACAGTGTGCCAAAAATGACAATAAATCTTATCTTATCTTATCTTATCTTATCTTATCTTATCTTATCTTATCTTATCTTATCTTATCCATCTTATCCATCTTATCCATCTTATCTTATCTATCTTATCTTATCTTATCTTATCATCTTATCTTATCATCTTATCTTATCATCTGGAATTGAGTCTCTGTCATGGGCCCTCTCACAAAATGGCTGCCCTGGAGAACGTGGAAACAGACGCTTACTAGAAAGCAAAGCAGTCAAGTTGTCCCCCTCAAGTCCTTCTAGTTCCCCACAATGACAAAATTGAACACGTCACACATTTTTTCTGTCTGGTGGGCAGTTTTATAAAACAAACCCCCAGCAGCTTTATTTCATGACAGTACCGTACTTCAGAATACAGGTGGCTCTTGACTTACAACAGTTCATTTAGTGGCCGTTCAAAGTTACAACGGCACTGGAAAAAAGTGACTTATGATCGTTTTTCACACTTACGACCGTTGCAGCATCCCTAGGGTCATTATGATCAAAATTCAGGCACCCGGCAACTGGTTCCTATTTATGACGGTTGCAGTGTCCCCAGGTCACGTGATTTCCTTTTGCGACCTTCTGACAAGCAAAGTCAATGTGGGAAGCCAGATTCACTTAACAACTGAGTTACTAACTGAACAACTGCAATGATTAATTTTATAACTATGGCAAGAAAGATGGTAAAATGGGGTAAAACTCGCTTAACAAATGTCTCACTTAGCAACAGAAATTTTGGGCTCAATTGGGGTCATAAGTTCGTACCTCTTTTTTTTGACAATATTTTATTAAATTTTATCAGGGTAAGGGAAGACAAGGATCATTATAGGTAGTGGGATTCGGGATAGGGTTCAGGGAAGGGATTAGGGTGGGAATAGGTACAACAATGGGGTTGCCCCCAATAACATTCCATGCTTTAGCAAGCAAACTATCATCCAGATACAAGTATTCAACAGGGTTAATTAATATAATAATAAGTAACTGTAGTCAACAAAAATAGCAAAAATTATAAAACCTGTCAATTAATCAAAAAAGAAAGTCAATCATCTTAATAAATTTCACAGTTTTCGTTAACTCATTTTGCTAACCATCGATAAAAAATTTTCCCATGTTTTAAAATAAACCTGAGTCTTCTTTCTCTTTAATCTTTAGCGTTAATGTGTCCATTTCTGCACATTCTAGGATTTTCCTAATTATAATCTCATCAGATGGTACATCTTCATTTTTCCAGTATTGGGCGAATGCTATTCTCACAGCTGTCAATATATGTACTATTAAATACTCATTCTCTTTCCCGTAGTTAGATCCTAGTATTCCTAACAAGAACAATTCTGGCCTAAATTCTATCTGTATTTTGGTCATCTTTTCCAGCCATGCATAAATCATAAACCAAAATTTCTTTGCACTAGGACAGTGGTGGTGAATCTATGGCACAGGTGCCAGAGGCGGCACTCATAGCCCTCTCTGTGGGCACGCGCGCTGTTGCCCCAGTCCTAGGCCTTCAGCTGGGTTTTATAAAACCTTTTTGCTTTAGGCCTCCGCCACCGTGTACAAAAAAAAAAGGTTCAATCAATCAGTCAATTTCAACTTCTCGCGGGGAAAAAAAAGATCTTACAATGTTGGAATTGATTGATTGAGCTTTTTAGTCCCACCCAGTTACCACTGCAGCCACGCCCACCCAATGGGCCACACCCAGCCAATGGGCCACACCCAGCCAATGAGCCACACCCACCCGACACCTGACGATGCATAAGTGGGTTTTGGGTTGCAGTTTGGGCACTCGGTCTCTAAAAGGTTCGCCATCACTCCACTAGGATATACCCACCAGATATGATAATAAGTACCTGGCTTTTGTTTACATTTCCAACAGTTACGGTATTCGAAACATTTTTAAACATTTTTGCTAACCTTACTGGTGTCATGTGCCATCTATAATAAGTTCGTACCTCTTAATACAAGGTGAACCAAATGTGTGCCTCTTCTCAATTACAGAGAGCTGCCTCCAGTTGTATTTTACATGTACAAATGTTAATATAAGAATTGATCTCTTGGATCAGCTTGCGTTTCCTGGCAGGAGCCAGCTACGAACCTTGGATAAATTCCCAACGCGAAAACTCATCCTCTTATATTTAGAACATAGAATATACAGAATCACAGGACTGGAAGGGACCTCAGAGGTCTTCTAGTCCAACCCCCTGCTCAAGGCAGGAGACCTTATACCATCCCAGACTAGTTTCTGTAAACCTCCAGTCTATTTCTGTAAACCTCCATTTATGGAGCACCCACAACTTCGGTAGGCAAACTGTTCCATTAATTAATTGTTCTCACTGTCAGGAAATTTCTCCTTAATTCTAGGTTGGATCTCTCCTTGATAAGCTTCCACCCATTGCTTCTTGTCCTGCCCTCTGATGCTTTGGAGAATAAGTCAATTCCCTCTTCTATGTGACAGCCCCTCAAGTACTGGAAGACATCTATCATGTCCTTGAGGTCCTAGTGCAGTGGTGGCAAACCTATGGCACAGATGCCAGAGGTGGCACTCGGAGCCCTCTCTGTGGGCACACGCACCGTCTCCCCAGCCCCGCCTCCTCCCACCGCCCCCTCCTCACCACCAGCCCCCCCGGAGGAGAGTTGCCCCTAGGCACAGCCCACACAAAGCAGCGCAGCCAAGGACATGATAGCCAGGCAGCAGGGACAAGACTCCGCCCATGCGCTCCGTCACGTGCAGATAATGCTGCGGGGCATGGGCAGAGGGTGTGGCCGCCATGGCACTGCTGGGCTGCCTGGGTGATCTGTGGCAGGCCGTGGAGGTGGTGGGTGGCCCAGTGGGCAGGGCGGAGCAGGGACAGTGGTGGGGGTGGGGGTTTGGGGGCACTCAGTTTCTAAAAGGTTCGCCATCACTATCCTAGTGGATGATCACTTCAATATGAGCCAGCAGTGTGCAGCAGCAGCCAAAAACACTAACATAATCCTGGGTTGTATAAACAGAGGCATAGAATCAAGATCACGCGAAGTATTAGTACTGCTTTATAAAACCCTAGTAAGATCACACCTGGAATACTGCAACAAATTTTGGTCACCATACTATAAAAAAAGATGTTGAGATTTCGGAAAAAGTTCAGAGAAGAGCAACTAAGATGATCAAAGGCCTGGAGACTAAAACATATGAAGAACGGATGCAAGACTTGGGTTTGGCTAGTCTAAAGAAAAGAAGAAACAGGGGTAACATGATAGCAGTGTTTCAGTATTTGAGGGGCTGCCAAAAAGAAGAGGGGGTTATGTTATTCTCCAAAGCACCAGAGGGCAGGACAAGAAACAATGGTTGGAAACTGATCAAAGAGAGAAGCAACCTGGAATTAAGGAGAAACTTAACAGTGAGGACAATTAACCAGTGGAACAGCTTGCCCCCATAAATCATCACTGGAGATTTTTAAGAAGAGGCTAGACAGTCACCTGTCTGAGATGGTATATGATCTCCTGCTTGAGTGGACTAGAAGACCTCCAAGGTCCCTTCCAGCTCCTATTCTATTCTATGTCACCTCTAATCATTCTCTTTGATAGACAGCACATACCTAGCTATCTCAACAGTTCATCATACAATTCAGCCTCCAGATCTTTTATCATCTTTGCTGTTTTTCTTTGCACGCTTTCTAGGGTCCCAGCATCTTTGAAAGTGTTCAGCTTTCAATCTTCAACCTAGCCATAATTCTACCTATGTGTTCCTTTTTAAAAACACACTAAATTACAAGAAGAATTCTGTTTATTCTTAGTATGAAGATACTTTCAGTCATTTTCTTGCCCCCCAAAAATTCAGACCCCAAAATAAAACAAACCTGGGATTAGACTAGAGCAGTGGTGGCGAACCTATGGCACGGGTGCCAGAGGTGGCACTCAGAGCCCTCTCTGTGGGCATGCGTACCGTCGCCCCAGTCCTAGGCCTTCAGCTGGGTTTTATAAAACCTTTTCACTTTAGGCCTCCACCACCGTGTACAAAAAAAAAAAAAGGTTCAATCAATCAGTCAATTTCAACTTCTCGAGGGAAAAAAAAGATCTTGCAAAGTTGGAATTGATTGATTGAACTTTTTAGTCCCACCCAGTCTGCTGTTACCACCGCAGCCACGCCCACCCAATGGGCCACACCCAGCCAATGGGCCACACCCACCCAATGGGCCACACCCACCCAATGGGCCACACCCACCCAGCACCCGACGATGCATAAGTGGGTTTTGGGTTGCAGTTTGGGCACTCGGTCTCTAAAAGGTTCGCCATCACTGGACTAGAGGACCAGGTTGAACTTGATTTATCTTGGAAGCTAAGTAAGGTCAGATTTGATAAGTACTCAGATTGGGAATAATCTACTAGGAAGCCTGAAAAAAATGTCTTAGAAGGAGACAGTAGCATTCCCACAACACTGCCAAAAATCTACATTGATTCTACCAAGAATCCAATTCAGTCAAAGCCAATCTTTATTTTTTAATAGTACTTTTTTTGGGGGAAATACTACATTGTGGATGTTGCGTTCATCAAGACATTGAGTTGTACCAATTGTAGAGTGACATTCTAACAGAATGTTTCTCAACTTTGGCCACTTGAGGATGTGTAGAGTTCAACTCCCAGAATTCCCCAGCCAGCCTTGCTGGCTGGGGAATTCTGGGAGTTGAAGTCCACACATCTCCAAGTGGCCCAAGTTGAGATATACTGCCTTCATTAATGTTCTGATCCTCATTTGGCACTTCCATGTTGGATTTCTGGTTTTTGTGAGAAGGTCCACTTAAAAATTCAAACTTTTGAGAAGAGAGGTCATCTCTCACCACGCTAACCAAAGAGCCTCCCAGAATTAATTCTAGCCATACTTACAACATCTATAAGCTGAGCAATGGACAATCCAAAACGTACGATGACCACATCAGAAATATTAGCCACTGGCCTGGACCATTTGTTGTATCCAGAGAAAAGTTTCTTCAGGAGACGTTCCTCAGCATGCGCCCGTGTTTCTACGTGGCTGAGGAGAAAGACTGTGGAGAAAACAGAAATCCATAGGAACTATACATATCACACATCTTAATATAGCTAGCAGAATAACAGAAAAAGACAGCTGGAAGGGACCTTGGAGGTCTTCTAGTCTAACCCCTGCTCAGGCAGGAAATCTATACCATTTCAGACAAATGGTTGTCTTCTTAAAAGCCTCCAGTGATGGAGCACCCACAACTTCTGGAGGGAAGCCGTTCCACTGATTAATTGTTCTCACTGTCAGGAAATTTCTTCTTAATTCCAGGTTGCTTCTCTCCTTGATCAGTTTCCATCCGTTGCTTCTTGTCCTATGTTCAAGTGCTTTGGAGAATAAGTTGACCCCCTCTTATTTGTGGCAGCCCCTTAGTGATGGCTGCAACTGAAGTGATGTGGCAGATACTGATTTAATTTACTACTATTACTACTACTACTACTACTACTACTACTACTAATAATAATAATAATTATTATTATTATTATTTTTATTATTATTATTATTATTATTATTATTATTATTATTATTATTATTATTATTATTATTATTATTATTAACAAATTGTGTAACAGTGGTACCCATTGTCATCGGGGCACTGGGAACTATGTCCAAAAACTTTACAAAATATATCAAGAAACTGCAGCTTCCTGCAATAACTCCAACAATGTTACAAAAAACTGCGCTACTTGGAACATCTTATATTTTAAGGAGGTACCTGGTTGACACCTAGGATGCTGGTAGCAACCCGTGTCAACCATCAGCGCCAGCCAGTTTGAATGTTCAGTTGACTGAGGGTCATGTTTAATGAATAAAAGATAATAATAATAATAAATGTAAAGCACTGTTCTGTTAGAAGAAAAGATTTATGTTTATGTAGTTTTTGGTGTATGGTGTATGGTGAAAAATAAACAAAAATAGAAAAAAAAATAAAGTTGGAAGGGACCTTCGAGGTCATCTAGTCCAACCCCCTGCTCAGGCAGGAAACCCTATACCATTTCAGACAAATGGCTGTCCAATCTCTTCTTTAAAACTTCCAGTGTTGGCCCATTCACCGCTTCTGGAGGCAGGCTGTTCCACTGGTTAATTGTTCTAACCATCAGGAAGTTTCTCCTTAGTTCTAAGTTGCTTCTCTCCTTGATTCATTTCCATCCGTTGCTTCTTGTCCTGCCTTCAGGTGCTTTGGAGAATAGCTTGACTGTCTCTTCTTTGGGGCAGCCCCTGAGATATTGGAACACTGCTATCGTGTCCCCCCTCGTCCTTCTCTTCGTTAAACTAGACATCCCCAATTCCAGCAACCGTTTCCTTATATGTTTTAGCCTCCAGTCCCCTAATCATCTTTGTTGCTCTTCTCTGTACTCTTTCTAGAGTACAGACAATGGTTCTCCATTCCATATGTACTGTTTTTCTTTTTTACTTTTTTGGAAGCTGTTCTACACTCTGGTTATTCAAAAGAAAGCAGCAACTTTAAGCTGAAAAGTAGGCTGGATTCCGATACCGTACTAAGTACCCAACTTGAACACATTTTGAAATCATTGGGGAAATTATTCCTTATGATAAACACGGCTAGTCACATTTCTTTTATTTATTTATTAGACTTGATTTATTAGATGTATTAGACCCCGACTTTATTATTTTATAAGTAACCTAAAGCAGTGAAAATACACAATACTCCTTTCCCCCTCCTATTTTCCCCACAACAACCCCCTGCTAGAGAGAGAGGAACTGGCCCAAAGTCACCCAGCCAGCTTTCATACCTAATGCAGCATTAGAACTCAACATCTCCTTGTGACAGGTCTAAAGTCACCCAGCCAGTTTTCGTACCTAAGGTGGGACTAGCACTCACTGTCTCCTGGTGATTGGCCCAAGGTCACCCAGTCAACTTTCATGCTTAAGGTTGGACTAGAACTCACAGTCTCCCGATCTCCAGCCTGGCGCATTAACCACTACACCAGGGGTAGGCAACCTTGACTCTTTTATGACTCGTGGACTTCAACTCCCAGAATTCCTGAGCCAGCCATGCTGAGGGAAAAGGGAGAGGGTTCCAAGCTGAGCCATGCTGGCTCAGGAATTCTGGGAGTTGAAGTCCACGAGTCATAAAAGAGCCAAGGTTGCCTACTCCTGCACTACATCAAACTAGCTCTCTTTTTAAAGGGGAAAGTGAGATCTTGATGGATTCAATATTGGGGAACCTGTTACTAAGCCATAAAAGTGGCTTGTTTTGTTTTGGCTTAGTGTGATGTCTGATCCTTGCCACTTTGTCTTATTCAAGAGACCATGGTTTAAATCAGTGCTTTTTTTCTAAAAAAAAAAAAAAGGTGCCGGAACTCACACACGTCATACAACCCGCCTTGCCTATCCTACAAGGTTCCATCCAAAAAAGGTGCCGGAACTCCGTTCTGGGCGTTCTATGAGAGAAAAAGCTCTGGTTTAAATAATCTTGGCTCAATGCAACTATGTTAGTGGCAGGAAGTGATCCCAGATAGGTACAAAGCTTGCAGAGTTGAATGAACTGGTTATTGGCAAGAGTGCAGCTATCGGAAAGGTCTCAGAAAAGGCTTTAAAGGATGGGATGTGTAGTCCCAAACCTCCAAACCTCTGCTAAAATGATTCATTAATTTTGCTCCTTTGAAGTATCATAGTAGATTAAACAGAAACCCAAGTTGCACACGGAATAACTTTTTTCCGGCCTGTACCTTGATTTTGCAAAGTAGTTATGATCATAAGCAGTGCTTTTTTTTTTTTTTTTTGTCATACAACGCACCGGAACGGAATCCCGGTACCTTTTTGTAATGGATTTTTCAAGTTTTAAAAGTAACTTTTGAAAATTTGATGTTTGGTTCACGGGGACTTGAATCACCCTGTCGAGCGTAGCAGGTCGGCGACAAAATCATTAAAACGGTGCATGCCGGCTGCTCGTGTGTTGAGTCCGATGCATGCATACTTCGTGCGTGCTGGTTGTGATGGCGCTGCTCGGCTTGTGGCACTACTCAGCTTGTGATTGGTTGTGTGGTTGTGCACTGAGTGCTTACTGCGGGCGGCGACTGTGATGTTTCGTTACACAATTGACATGTATGGGTGTGTGTACAGTGATTGATTACGTGTGAAAGGTAAATAATTTATTTTAAAAAATCGTTGGTGAATTGATAATCTTTTTAAAATTTTTAGTGTAAAAGTGTGACCCCAAATTTAAAAAAAAAAAAAAACTAATTACTTCATAACCACCGCTAAGAACTGAATATATAATTTTTTTAATAAAAAATTAACAAGATGTGAGTTCCGGCACCTTTTTTCTTACAAAAAAAGCACCGGTTGCAAGTGCGAAATAAAGTGGGTCAAAGTGGAGAGTCTGCCAAATAATACACACACACAAACATACACACACACACAGAGCTCTTGGACTAAAGCTTTTCTCCTGGGCCAACTTTGTGTTTTCCTGACAGGGAAGAATCCATTCAGAACCGGCAATCTGAAGTGCTGTTATCTGAACCAACCAGAAAAATAACACAATTTCCGTTGTTCAAATAGCCGCTGAAAAGCAATGCAGGGTCCAGACAGGTGCTTGCCTTGTTCTGGAAAGATCCATTCAGTGCTTGTCACTCTCTGCAGCACAAAACAGTTGTGGCTACTGACACTGGCAGCGGATTCAGTGAGTGTGAAGCTGTAATGGGGAAGCAAGCAGTGCAACTCCTAGCTTACAAAAAGCTGGTTTGGTGCAACAGAGTCAGAGTTCACCTAGCTTTAGGCCCATATAATCCATCTTTACTCACCCACCCCAAAAGGAAATTGCAACACGGGCCATTTGGGTGAGGTTTCCAAGCTGCAGCGTTTGATTGGGAACCCCTTGCAAAAATCCACTCTCAAGACTCATCAAATATGCCGAAAAGCTCATGCAAGATAAAGAGAGAATCACCGTTAGATCTATATTGATCCTAAGTGAACATGGCTTTGCAAATGGGAAGTGGGAGGTAAGTGACAACATCCCAAAACAGCTGGCCAATCTAGGAGAACCAAGAAGGATTTCCAATGCAGGCTTCTTTTGACATAATCGTCACTCACAGTTCATCTCCCTCCCTCCCTCCCTCTCTTCCTTCCTTCCTATCTCTCTCCTTCCTTCCCTTTCCTTCCTTTCTTCCCTCATTACTTCTTCCCATGCTCTTTCTCTTTCTTTCTTTCTTTCTTTCTTTCTTTCTTTCTTTCTTTCTTTCTTTCTTTCTCTTTCTTTCTTTCTTTCTCTTTCTTTCTTTCTTTCTTTCTCTTTCTTTCTTTTTCTTTTCTTTTTTTCTTTCCCCCTTCTTCTCCCTTTCTTCCTTTTTCCTATCTCTTTCCCATCTCCTTCCTTCCTTTTCATCTCTCTCCTTCCTTCCCTCTCCTTTCTTCCTCCCTTCTCTCCCTTCTCCCCTCTCCTTCCTTTCTTCCCTCATTACTTCTTCCCATCTCCCCCCTCTTTTTCTTTCTTTCTTTCTTTCTTCCTTCCTTCCGTCCGTCCTTCCTTCCTTCCTTCCTTTCTTTCTTTCTTTCTTCTCCCCTTTCTCCTTCCTTTCTTCTTCCTGTCTCCTTTCCATCTTCTCTTCCTTCCTTCCTTCCTTCCTTCCTTCCTTCCTTCCTTCCTTCCTTCCTTTCTTCCTTCCTTCCTTCCTTCCTTTTTTTTCCAGCAAGGGCACCTTCTGAGTCATGGCTTGAAAAGTTGATGGAGACTGCCATAAAGGAACTCTCTGAAGTGCCTTTCGTTGGGTGGGGAAGGGCAGGGAAGAGGGAGGGCAGGAACAGGACAATGTAAATAAATATTCAAAGCCCAGCCTTGTCTTGCTCAGAAACTGCCAAGGCGACACATTCCCTTTCTGCTCCCCGAAGGCAAAAATGAAAAGCACCACACAAAAAAAACAACCCACCCCAAAAACCCCTATCCCACCCTTCAAAGCGAGAATTCAGATTATCTGTACCAAGAAAGCTGAGCACAAAAGGAGAGAGAAATCAGGAGAAATGGGGTAGACTCTTTTTTCCAACTCCTATAAGCTTCTGATAAACACCTTCTAATAAAATGTGTTAGTTGTGGTCGCTACCCTTGAGTAAGGAAGGGGGGCTGCGACTCCTACAGAGGGGAGGGAGGACCCTCATTCAGCAGAGCTTGCCTGGATAAAGCCATCTCATTAACCCTGATGAGATTACTCCAGAGCAAACAGACCCCAGGCCCCCAGGGACCATCTTCGCTACAGCTGTTATTGCCGCATCAGCAAAGCTTGGACAGGTTACATTAAGAGACTAATGGAAGGAGGAAAGAGAAATAAATAATGTCTGGAAAAATCAAAGAAATCTTCCTAGGCTACTACAGGCTCAAATTTGGTGATGGCAACACAGATCGGTGGATAAAAAGCAAAGGGTTACCTCGAGCCATTATACATCTCCATATATCTATTCTGCAATTGTTTTTGAAGATAAAGACCCTTGCAAAAGGGCTATATGTTTCTGAATATTCCAAATATACAGGTATTATAGGATGATGGATGCTAAAACATGTGAAGAAAGGTTGCAGGAATTGAGTTATGTCTAGTTTAATGAAGAGAAGGACCAGGGGTGACATGATAGCAGTGTTCCAGTATCTCAGGGGCTGCCCCAAAGAAGAGGGAGTCAAGCTATTCTCCAAAGCACCTGAAGGCAGGACAAGAAGCAATGGATGGAAACTAACCAAAGAGAGGAGCAACCTAGAACTTAAGGAGAAACTTCCTAACAGTGAGAACAATTAATCAATGGAACAGCTTGCTAGAGGTTTTTAAGAAGAGACTGGAAAGTCCTTCGTCTGGAATATACAAGTCTCCTGCTTGAGCAGGGGGGATGGACTAGAAGACCTCCAAGGTCTCTTCCAACTCTGTTATTCTGTTCTGATGCAAATCATCCTTGAGAAGTCCGGGGTGCTCTCTGAGCTTGCTTGTTTTCTTGCAGACGTTTCATTACCCTAACTAGGTAACATCATCAGTGCTAGTAAGGAGTGTGGTTTGCTGCGGGTTTATCTAGTGTCTTGCCTGCCTGGGTGGGTGGGAGTGATCTTAGGGCAGGGGTCTTCAAACTTGGCCCTTTTATGACTTGTGGACCTCAACACCCAGAATTCCTCAGCCAAATGGCTGTCCAGTCTCTTCTTAAACACTTCCAGTGTTGGTGCATTCACAGCTTCTGGATGCAGGTTGTTCCACTGGTTAATTGATCTCACTGTCAGGAAGTTTCTCCTTAGTTCTAGGCTGCTTCTCTCCTTGATTAGTTTCCATCTGTTGCTTCTTGTCCTGCCTTCGGGCGCTTTGGAGAATAGCTTGACTCCCTCTTCTTTGTGGCAACCCCTGAGATACTGGAACACAGCTATCATGTCCCCCCTTGTCCTTCTCTTCACTAAACAGCCAGCAGTGGTTGGCAAAAATCTCCTGCAACAGAGGATGTGTAAAGTTCGCTTAGTGTAGGGCAACCTTGGCTCTTTTACGACTCGTGGACATAGCTGGCTCAGGAATTCTGGGAGTTGAAGTCCACAAGTCATAAAAGGGCCAAGTTTGAAGACCCCTGTCTTAGGGATTCTTCAATTGGGCTGTTTACTAATGGCTCTTCTTGACTGGGGTCTTGCTTACTTGATTGTTGGTCTGAAGTTGACCTTGGAGTTAATCTAGGCTGGTCTGAGTGCTGATTGCTGCTGGAGAGTTGCTAAAGTCTTTTTCTCATTTGGTCTGACTGTCTCTTTTGCATAGTCTACAGATGTTGTTAACGTCTACGTGTCCGTTGATGGCTGATGTGTCAGAGTGCCAGGCTTTTAGAAATTCCCCGGCATTTTTGGATGTGGCCTGGTCTAGGATGGTCACATTTTCCCAATTGAAAGTGTGGTTAAATCTGTCTGTCTGTTGTGAAATTAAAGAATTTTCGTCATGCCTTTTGACTGCCAGTGGGTGCTCATGGGTGCGTTCTTACAATAGGGATAAACCCTGTTAAGGGAAGTCGGAAAAAGGAAAAAGGAAAAAAAAAGAGGGTGTTCAAATCTTCCTTTCTCATAAGTTTGCAACCAAACTTATCTGCATCTCAGTTTGCATTCACAGGACATGTTTGCCTGGGAAGATGGGAACAATGGATGTTATTTAGGGTTAGCCAAGTTTAATAATAATAATAATAATAATAATAATAATAATAATAATAATAATAATAATAATAATAATAATAATAATAATAATAATAATAATAATAATAATAATAATAATAATAATAATAATAATAAAGTTGGAAGGGACCTTGGAGGTCATCCTGCTCAGGCAGGAAACCCTATACCATTTCGGACAAAGGGCTGTCCAGTCTCTTCTTAAAAACCTCCAGTGTTGGAGCATTCACCGCTTCTGGAGGCAGGTTGTTCCACTGGTTCCACTGGTTTGGGTCATAGGTTAAGAGTACACCCTGCACTCTTAATATGCTCTTCGCCTGTGGGATACCTTTAGGTCTGAAAGGGAAGTGGCTTGTTTCTCAGCCCCAAATGAATTCTGCACATGCTCTGGGGTAGGAGGTTTTCCTCAGTTGCTCTGTAGTTTTTTAGGGGGGACATCAGCATCCACCCAACAAGACAGGTAGTCCTCAACTTACGACCACAATGGAGCCCAAAATTTCCGTTGCTAAGAGAGACAGCTATTAAGTGATTTTTGCCTCATTTTACGACCTTGCTTGGCACAATTATTGAATCACTGCAGTTGTTAGTCACACACCTGTAAAATGGATCTGGCTTCCCCACTGATTTGGCTTGTCTGAAGGTCATGACCCCGGGACACTGAAAGCTCCGTAAATATGAACCAGTTGCCAAGCATCCAAATTTTAATTACCTGACCATGGGGAGGCTGCANTGCAGGGTGGAAAACCTAGAACCAATGACAAACACCCCCCCACACCAAAAAAACCCTCTAGTTGATTCCAGGCTGGTCTACAGAACCGGATCTCTGGCTAAAAGTCAATGTGCCACATTCACACAACACACCGAACCCTCACCCATAGTCTGAGTGTGCACCCTCCCCTGAATCCAAGTTTGGCTTGCCAAAACAGGTGCACGGCAAGCTAAGCCACAGGGGGGAAGCACCACAAATTAGGGTTAGGGTGAATCATTGTTTAGCACACTGTCTGCAAAAAGCCACTTCATTTTTGTTTTGTTTTGTTTAATGCGATGGTTATGAATACAGCGGAGATGGTTCCCAGTTTATCATTATTCAAGAGGGGGGTAATTTTTATTTATTTATTTGGTCTTAAATGCATGGAAAGTCCTTCTGGTTATGCCGAACGAAGCACGGCTGCCAGGTGTGAGATGGCAGAGAACCATCCCTTCTAAATGCCTTGCTAGGATACGGAGCTACAGGATGTCCTTGGCTGAGCCACTGGATCTCCGGATCTTGCTCTTAAGGGTTCTGCGAGGATAAAAATGGGAATCCCCCCCTCCCTCCCCTTGCAGGGAACACTGTTTTCCTTCAGGAAAAGCCCTGCACGCATGAGGTGAGACGCATCACGAACCGGAGAGGACCTGGTTTCTTGATGAGCATCTGGGGTGACCTTGGCTCAGTCTTCTCTCTCTCTCTCCAGCCAGCCCACCTCGCAGGGCTGTCGTTATGATCCCCATTGCGAGGAGCAACAGGGATGGGGGAGGCCGGATGGGAGAAGAGGAATAAGCAGCAAAGCACCGTTTTTTTTAGTGCCCGGGGACCTTGGACAGCGCCAGACACCATTTTTAACCTGTTTTGTCCTTTTACGTTCACACGACGCGCTTGCCCCGGGGTCGCTTCTAACACCCCTGGCGACTCCGAGTCACACAACGTGCGAAGCTTGGACGTTTTATAACCTTGATTTTAAAAAAAACAAAAAAAAAGTCCATCCCGCGGGACTCAGTTTTGTTCCAAGCCGCCCACCCCCCCTAGCCCTCGGCCGGCGCGGCGCGCGGGTTGTGTGAACGCTCCCAACACGAATGTTAAGACACGGGGGCGGGGGGGGGTGAGAAGAAGAACCAGGAGAGGGAGATTTCCCACACACACACACACACACACACACACACGCACGCACCTTCCACGCCGCCCCTTCTTACCGGGAAAGAAGTTTGCGCAGAGCAGTAAAAGCAGCGGCTCCTGACTCGCGAGGAATCCCATCGGGGAGCGCCCCCGACGCCGAGCCATGCCTCCCGGCCCGCCTCAACGCAGCAGGTCCCGGAGCGCCGGCGTGGCTCGCCGCGCCCTCCTCTTGCCGCGATCCCGGAGCATCCTCGCCTGCCCGACCGACCCACCGACCGACCGACAGCCCGACGCCGGGATCGCCTGCTTGCGCCGCTCCGGAGGGCGGGAGGGCGGAGGGGCGCGCCCGGCGGGGACTTCGGAGGGCTCCGACCGCCCAGCCAGAGAGGAGCGGCGGGGCTCGGCGGCGGCGGCGGGGCGGGGAGCCGCTTCGGCGGGGCTGCGCAGAGCTGTGGGGAGCCGCCGGGCGCCGCGGGGGGTTTCTGCGGCTCTCGCTCCCTCCGCCGGAGTCTCGGAAGTGCGTCCGGGCGAAGCGAAAAGCCGGGCCGGAGCTGCGGGCGAGGAGCGGGACAGGGCGGGAGTGTGTGCGCGCGCGTGTGTGTGTGCGTGTGGTGGTGGTGGGGGGGTTTCTGGCTGCGCATCTCGCCTGGCGGGACCGACCCTCTGCCGGGAGAGGGGGCGGAGGGAGAAGCCCGGGGGAAGGAGAGGGAAGGAGACGGAGACGGAGGAGTTCGGAGGAGATGAAAGAGAAGAAGGGGAAGTAGAGGAGAAGAAGAGAAGAAGAGGAGGAGGAGGAGAAAGAGAAAGAAAAGAAGAAGAAGAAGAAGAAGAAGAGAAAGAAAGGGAGGAGGAGAAGAAAAGGAGAAGGAGAAGAAGGGGGGACAAAAAAAGGAGAAGCAGAAGAGGAGGAGGAGAAAGAGAAAGAGAAAAAGAAGAGAAGGAGAAAGAAAGGAGAAGGAGAAGAAGAGGGGGACAAAAAGGAGAAGCAGAAGAGCAGAAGCAGAAGAGGAGGAGGGGGAGAAAGAGAAAGAAGAAGAGGAGGAGGAGGAGAAGGAGAAGAAAAGGAGAAGCAGAAGAAGAGGGGGACAAAAAAGGAGAAGCAGAAGAGGAGGAGGAGGAGAAAGAGAAAGAAGAAGAGGAGGAGGAGGAGAAGGAGAAGAAAGGGAGAAGCAGAAGAAGAGAGGGACAAAAAAGGAGAAGCAGAAGAGGAGGAGGAGGAGGAGAAAGAGAAAGAAGAAGAAGAGGAGAAGGAGAAGGAGAAGAAAAGGAGAAGGAGAAGAAGAGGGGGACAAAAAAAGGAGAAGCAGAAGAGGAGGAGGAGAAGGAAGGGGGAGAAGAAGGAGAAGGAGAGGAAAAAGAGAAGAAGAGAAAGAGAAAGAGAAGAAGGAGGAGAATGAGAAAGGGAAGAAGGAGAAGGAGAGGAAGAGGAGAAAGAAGGAGGAGGAGGAGGAGAGGAGAAGGAGGAGAAGGAGAGCAGAAGGAGAGAAGGAGAAGGGAGAGAGAGAAGAGAGAGAGATCATGGCAGGCTTTGTCAAAGCAGCTTTGTCCCTGTGGGGAAGAGCAACTGCAACTCCCATCGTCCCCAGCTGAGTGGGTGAGAGTGATGGGATTTGGGTGTCCCACATTCCTGTGACTGAGGTAGGATGTTCAGAAAACTGCACTGGAGGAGAGGTGTGAAAGGAGTACACTCTCCCCCCCCCCCCCCCCCCCCCCCCCCCCCCCCCCCCCCCCCCCCCCCCCCCCCCCGCGATTTACTACACACTACAAAACCTGGCAGGATTTATGCAACCTTAGCTAAACAGAGTTAATGCTGGTGAGTATCTGGATGAGAGACCAAGAGGTAATCCCAGGGCAATGGCAAATCAAACCCTTTCATAGTTTGAGCAATAAACCAATGAGGATGCATCCAGGAGAAAAGCTCACCTGGATATAATATTTATGTGTCTTTTTTTGAAACTTTGGCCCCATTCCAGCGGCTGCATTCACATAACACTTTACCTGATTACTGTGTTCTGGGTTTACACAGTTACTCTGAAAGTATGCTAATAAAAAAACTGAATTGACCTTCCCTTCCCATTAATTTAGGGAAGTGTTTCTCAGCCCCGGCCACTTGAAGAAGTGTGGACTTCAACTCCCAGAATTCCCCAACTAGCCATGATGGCTGGGGAATTCTGGTAGTTGAAGTCCACACATCTTCACAAGGCCAACTTGAGAAACACTGATCTAGGCCCTAGGGCAGGGGTAGGCCACCTTGGCTCTTTTATGACTCGTGGACTTCAACTCCCAGAATTCCTGAGCCAGCCATGCTGAGGGGAAAGGGAGAGGTTTCCAAACTGAGCCATGCTGGCTCAGGAATTCTGGGAGTTGAAGTCCACGAGTCATAAAAGAGCCAAGGTTGCCTACCCCTGATCTAGGGTAACACTCACTAAGTATACACTGTTCAAATACAATCATAGTTTTTCACTTAACATGTTTAAATAAGTCACATACACACAGTTATAATGGACTTTTTTCTTAAAAACTTTTTTCTTAAAAAAAAAAAAAAGATGCAGTACATCTCTGCACCAGGACCATTGTTCCCTTTTTCGATCAGCCTTTCATTATCCAGGGCTTAAAGATGGCACCATTCCTAAGCTTATAACAATGCTTATGTAGCCATCTTCTAAGTTGAATTGTAGTTATTGGACACCCCTTTCCCTGTGAAGATCCCATCCCACCTCCAAGGGATGGGACATCATCGGGGTCATAAATATTCATGAATTGTGGGAGTTTCTGCAGGAGACGGTCCAAAATTTCAAGATGGTGGGCATGATGACGTCATCAAAACTCTGCTTGCATGAGACCAGGGGTCTTCAAAGTTGGCCCTTTTATGACTTGTGGACTTCAACTCCCAGAATTCCTCAGCCAGGCAAGCTGGCTGAGGAATTCTGGGAGTTGAAGTCCACAAGTCATAAAAGGGCCAGGCAAGCTGGCTGAGGAATTCTGGGTGTTGAAGGCCACAAGTCATAAAAGGGCCAGGCAAGCTGGCTGAGGAATTCTGGGTGTTGAAGGCCACAAGTCATAAAAGGGCCAGGTTTGAAGACCCCTGCATTAGACACATAAAAGTTGTTGAACTAAATCCAGGACTAACTGTACTAGCTTCACCTGCCTCCCAAGGTCATTCTCACATACCCTTATGGAGGGCACATGTCTGGGGAGAATTTGATAGTGGATCCAACAATATCATTTAGTTTAAGGTCTTTATTTATGGTGTTTCTCAAATGTATTAGATCTACACATTGCACCAACTCGATCTAGAAGCCTCCTATATTTTTCATCTCCCCCATTCCTCAAATTCTTTCCAATTAAAAAAAATATATCAAGTCCCCCCCAAAAATGAATAGTTTTCTTTCCTTTTTTTAACTCAGTAGCACCAGAATGGTCATGTACGAGCAAATCTGTATATAGCATCCGCCTTAAGAATAACTCAATGCTGGTTATTATTAACACTATTAAGCGTAACCTCCAGGTTAATTGAGAAGTTCTTCCTTTCGTTCCAATGGGTTCCTCTGCACCATTGATTGGATAAATGTGTCAGTGGCATTCACAACAAAAGGACAAATTTTATGCGGCTCTACAAGGGAAAAAGATTGGAAGATGGGTGTCTCCTTAAGAATTTACAGGCAGTCCTCAACTTATGACCACAATGGAGCCCAAAATTTCTGTAGCTAAGCGAGACAGCGGTTAAGTGAGTTTTGCCCCATTTTACGACTTTTCTTGCCGCCGTTGTTAAGGGAGTCACTGCAGTTGTTAAGTTAGGAATACGGTTGTTAAGTGAATCTGGCTTCCACCTTGAGATTGCTGGCCAGAAGGTCACAAAAGCGGATCACATGATCCCGGGACACGGCAACCGTCATAAATGTGAGTCAGTTGCCAAGCATCCGAATTCTGATCCTGGGACCATGCGGATGCTATGACGGTCGTAAGTGCGAAAAACGGTCATAGGTCACTTCTTTCGGTGCCGTTGTAAGTTTGAAAGGTCACTAAATGAATAGTTGTAAGTCGAGAACCAGCTATAGTGCTTTTGGATCTAGGGCTCAAAGGTTGCCACTGTTGCCACAATGCAACGGATTTGCCTTCAGTTGCTTAAATTACACGAAAAGGTGCCTCAACTTCGTTCCGGTCTGGACTACTGCAATGACCTTCACATGGGGCTACCCTTGAAGACCACTCTGAAGCTTCACCAGTCCATAAACCTGCAGCTCACATTTCAATGCAGCTGCTCAGAAAATGGCAGCTATTTCTAGGATCATGCCATGGGGCCCAGCGACACAGCGACCTCCTTCCCTAATCTAAGATTTGCAGTGGCCGGATGGACAGTGCAGAATTCTTGCAGTTGGTCATAAGGGTGAATGACCCCAAGGGCACTGCTGTGGCTGTAACTTCAAGAACTGGTCATAAGTAGCTTTTGGGGTGTTTGCCTTAACAGTCACTAAGCATCCTGTCGTATTGGCTCCCAGTGGGCTGGTTATAGGGGTTCAACTTATACTCCAAATCACCTGAAGGCAGGACAAGAAGCAACGGATGGAAACTCATCAAGGAGAGAAGCAACCTAGAACTAAGGAGAAACTTCCTGACAGTTAGAATAATTAACCAGTGGAACAACCTGCCTCCAGAATTTGTAGGCACTCCATCACTGGAGATTTTTAAGAAGAGACTAGATGGTCACGTCTGAAATGGTATAGTTCAGGGGTCTTCAAACTTGGCCCTTTTATGACTTGTGGACTTCAACTCCCAGAATTCCTCAGCTAGGCACACTGGCTGAGGAATTCTGGAATTGAAGTCCACAAGTCATAAAAGGGCCAAACTTGAAGACCCCTGGTATAGGTTCTCCTGCTTGAGCATGGGGCTGGACTAGAAGACCTCCACGGTCCCTTCCAGCTCTATTTTATTCTAAATTAATCAAGGAGAGAAACAACCTGGAATTAAAGAGAAACTTCCTGACAGTTAGAACCATCCATCAGTGGAACAACCTGCCTCCAGAAGTTGTGAATGCTCCAATACTGGAAGGTTTTTAAGAAGAGACTGGACAACCATTTGTCTGAAATGGTATAGGGTTTCCTGCTTGAGCACGGGGGGTTGGACTAGATGACCTCCCAGGTCCCTTTCAACTCTGTTTATTTTGTTATTCTGAAGTATGGAAGGCTTCCCATTAATGTCTTTTGAGCATTATTATTTTTTTTGCTATTTATTTATTTGTTCATTTAAATGATTTATAGAGTTACTTTTCTCACTACTGAATTGCAATTTGTTAGGTAGGCTTCAGGGTTCAAGTCTGTCAAGACCCTTTTGTATCTTGAGTGTATTTTCTGGAGTGTTGGCTATTCCCTCTTAGCTCTGTGTCTTCTGCAAATCTGATGAGTTCCCCTTCTATCGCCTCATCTCAATCGCTTATGAAGGTGTCAATCAACTTATTAATTTATGAATAATTAATCAGCCCACTGAACTGAATTATGAAGGTCAATTTGTAATGAATATTATTGTAACACTGTGGTTCCCAGATTTACTACAGCACTAAATATATCAAATTATATTTATATAACATAAATATATATTCATACGTATAGAGGTGTATAATATTATACATATATTATAAATATAAATAGCATTCTTAAGAACTGCCGTTCGTGAGGGAACCTTTTGTTTAGTCAATAAGGCTAATTGTAAACTTATTTTTCAGGAGTGGATCTGATGTTTTCTCCATCAGGAAAAAAAAAGGGGGGGAAACAAAATGCCTTTGGCAGTTCAACAAGAAATGGAAGCAGTTATTGTTGCCATTACTGGATCTTTCATCACTCTAAAAGCAGACAAACATCTCTCGTTATATTCCCTCTGGAAAAATTGGCAAACCACACATTATTTGAGTTTCTGGTATTCTGGTCTCTGGAACGCCACTCCGATCTCCTCAAAAGACCCCCTTCCCTCCCCAAACTGTTCACATTTCTGCTCTGCCTTTGTTCTGCTACTGTTCCAGAGAAAGATAACCCATTTACAATCTTTTTTTTCTTTTTTTTTTTTCGGGAGCTGGTTCTCCAAAGTCCATAGAGCAATCTAAAAGGACAGGTCCAAGTCTTTGCTCAGGATTTGTTTATTTATTTCACGTCCAGATCAAACTGTCATGGTTCCGACAGATGAAACTCTTCAAAGAACTTCGAGGCATTGTTCACCTTAAAGAATCTTTATTCGAGTAGCATAGCATCGGCACTAATACAATTGAAGCCAAAAACTGGATTTCCCCCCTCCCCTGAGCACATAGTATCAAAGCACAATTCCCTCGTCCAATTAGCAGTCATAAATCACATTCGCCAATTAGCTTGAAATGCAGGCATTTTCTCCAGTTCTCCAGCCCCGCCAATTCTTATCATCTCTTATTTCATTAACCTTGGTTCTCACACTAGTCCAGTATTATTATGTCTAGCTAAACTCTCATGCACATTCCTCCCACCCCCAGCATCATCTAACTCTAAAAGTAAAACATCAGAAGAAAATGGTTGCATCTCTAACTGTTGTCAAAGCAAAAACATCCGATGTTAGCAGCATTGACACAAACCTTAAACTGCCCAAGTATGGTCCCCTCTTGGGCTTTAGAAGAAACACATCATTTTCGATGCATTCTACAATCGACAGGCCAAGAAAAGATTCTGGGCCTCTTCACATTCACACAGTTGTGTTGTTATCCTCCAGGAACCCTCACTTGCGGAATGGGACAACTCACCCACGGGGAACTCGCCACCGGACAATTCAACAACTCAACCATTCAATTTAATTATTTAAAATAATTAGGACGTTATTTTAATTTTTGTCGTTCTCATTTCATTCTGTCCCTCCTTTTGCATCCTTCCTTTAACGCTTCTATTCCACCATTTCTTCGCTAGCAGTGTAATGCAAGAGGTTAGCTATGGCAAGTTGGTTGTGGTGTGTAGGCTGCTGCGAGGTGGCCGTTGTGAATTGGCTGTGGCAAGTTTGTTGTGGTGAGTTGGATGCATTAAGTCACTGGTCATTAAGAGTTGATGTGGACTTGATGACACATAATCAATGCATCAGACCGATCAATAACTACTCATTCCACGTTGGCACAGACGTGGAATGGGAGAGTCCAAAGTGGTGTTTTTTAAGAATAGAATAGAGCTGGAAGGGACCTTGGAGGTCTTCTAGTCCAGCCCCCTGCTCAAGCAGGAGAACCTATACCGTCTCAGACAGGTGAATGTCTAGTCTCTTCTTAAAAATCTCCCACTGTATGAAGTCACTAAGTGGGATAGGTAATCTAACCCAGTGTTTCTCAACCTCAACCATTGTAAGAATGGACTTCAGTACTTCAGAGTAATGCTGGTACTATAGCTGAAGTTCCACACTTCTTAAAATTGCTGAGGTTGAGAAACACAGTGTTCCGATATTTAAGGCACTGCCACAAAGCACCTGAAGGCAGGACAAGAAGCAAAGGATGGAAACTAATCAAGGAGACAAGCAACCTAGAAGAAGTTTTCTGAGAGTTAGAACAATTAATCAGTGGAACTACTTGCCTCCAGAAGTTGTGAATGCTCCAACACTGGAAGTTTTTAAGAAGAGACTGGGCAGCCATTTGTCTGAAATGGTATAGGATCTCAGCGAGCCTGGCTGAGGAATTCTGGGAGTTGAAGTCCACAAGTCATAAAAGGGCCAAGTTTGAAGACCCCTGCACTAGGCCACCTTATTTCTTCCCAAGCCCTAGAAGTGCTGTTGTGCCCCACCTAGTTCCCAAACACACACACGTGCACACAACAGAGACACCCATGACTCATGCTTAATAAATCTGGAGTTCACAGGTTCACCGTGGGGTTAATCCTATAAATAATTCTGATTAAAAAATGGGGACCCCCTCCTCCCCTCTGTAAAAACCTCCATCATGGGCTTGTCACTTGCGGGAGAGATGGATTTAATCTCTCTTTGCTTTTTCCCTCTTGACTCACAATATTTGCATTCGATGGTAGCTGGGTGGGGACCTGAGGACCGAAAGAACATATTTTACCGCAGTGATTTTATACCTTGAAATGACCTTTCAAAATAATTTCGCCTTGTCTCTTCTGCTTTATCGTTCCCAAAGGATTCTCCCGTGTATAGACTGAACACTAATTTCAACACAACATCTCAATGGGTTAGAATTCACAGTGGGTTTTCTCCTCCAGATACACACTTTTGAAAGCATTTAAGTTTCTCCAGAAATCCGGGGGGAGGGGGAGAGAGGATAGAGGAATTGAGCACGTCTAGTCTATCAGACAGAAGAACTAGAGGTGGCATGTGAACATATGAAGGTGAAAACCATTCCTCCTATGAAAACATATAAGGAACGGTTGCTGGAATTGGGTATGTCTAGTTTAATGAAGAGAAGGGTGAGGGGGGGACATGATAGCAGTGTTCCAATATCTCAGGGGCTGTCACAAAGAAGAGGGAGTCAAGCTATTCTCCAAAGCGCCTGAAGGCAGGACAAGAAGCAACGGATGGAAACTAACCAAAGAGAGAAGCAACCTGGAACTAAGAAGAAATTTCCTGACAGTTAGAACAATTAACCAGTGGAACAACCTGCCTCCAGAGGTTGTGAATGCTCCAACACTGGACATTTTTAAGAAGAGACTGGACAACCATTTGTCTGAAATGGTATAGGGTTTCCTGCCTGAGCAGGGGGTTGGACTAAAACAGGGGTCTTCAAACTTGGCCCTTTTATGACTCGTGGACTTCAACTCCCAGAATTCCTCAGCCAGCATGCCTGGCCAGGTTTGAAGACCCCTGGACTAGAAGATCTCCCAGGGTCCCTTCCAATCACATTATTCTAGGTTCTCTTTAAATGTTTCTCCAAGTTCTTGGGTTGAACATTGGACATTGGTGAGAGAAATCTACCTGCAACATGTCTCCATGTTTATTATTTATTTATTATGTATCTGTTTGCTTCTATCCCACCACAAGCCTGGAGGACTTCTTAGAAGCCTCCCTATCTGCATTTGTGCTGAAATCTCAAACAACAAACTGGTTCCTATTAAGTTCTCCCAGAGGGCTGAAAATCAAAAGCATGTGTTGCAAAGTTCAGAATTTAGCAATCTCGGCTACAGGTAGTTCTGTTTTATGACCACAATGGACCAATTGTGGGGATTGTAAAGCCCACCGCCACGTGACCAGAGCCATTTTTACAACCTTTTGTGCAGCAGTTGTTAAATGAACACAGTGGTCGTTAAGTGAACCCATTGTTTGCTATGGGCTGGGTTTGGCAAAAACCAGAAGTAAACGCCGGTTTTCAGCAAAATCATAAATAATGGTCACATGACCACAGGATGCTACAAAAAGCCATAAATGCAGGCTGGCTGTTGAACACCTGAAATGCAGTCATGTGACCACAAGTGGCAGTCACAATCCTGGAACTGGGTGGAAAGTACCATTTATTTGGTCCTGTCAACGCTGCTAACATCAGATGTTCTTGCTTTGACAATATATGAAGATGCAGCAATTTTCTCTTTAACCCGTGTGTTACTTTTAGAGTTAGAATTAGATGATGCTGGGGGGGAGGGGGAAGAATGTGTATGGGGATTAGTTAGACATAACAACATCGCAGTAGAGTATTCTTCAAGGTTGTTTGAAATAAGAGATGATAAGAAATGGCGGGTTAGAGAACTGGAGGGAAGGTTTGCATTTCAAAGTAATTGGAGAATGTGATTTATGACAGTTAATTGGAGGAGGGAATTGTGCTTTGATACTATGTGTTTAGGGGAGGAGAATTCAGATTTTGGCTTCGACCATGTACGTGCAGATACCATGCTACTTGAATAAAGATTCTTTAAGGTAAACAATGCCTCAAAGTTCTTTGAAGAGTATCATCTGTCGGAACCATGACAGGTCCATTGCAATTTCAAACAGTCGCTAAGCAACTAGTCGTAAGTCAAAAACTGCCTATATGTTTATACAATGTGCTAAATCAGGTCAGTTAAGCCTAGAGAGTCTTAGTTAATGATTGATTAGGCTTGTTTTGGTTGGAGTTTTGTAGCTCATATGTTGCTAAAACTGGGACCATTTGGTTCGCTCCTATTTCAGTTTATCATATGAACTGACAATATAGGTTCATTCAGTGAGTTAAGGATTTTTGCAGGAATGCAGCCAAAGACGAAATTCTCTCTCTTGCAAAATGAATCGATTTTTTAAAATGTCAATTTAAAATAGCTTCCAATTTTTGAGAGCCACGTGAAAGCATTACATTACAACCCGTATATATACCGTCTCTAATTTTATTTTGTTCTTATATATTTTTGCTCAACTGTATGCTGTCCAGAGTCTACAGATTGGAGTGGGTGGGAAAAACTTTAAATGAACGAATCTTCAAACATGCCTGCTTGCTTTAGCGATCACCAGAACTATTTACAATCCACATATTGGGGAAAGGGGAAAGATGGAGTGCACTAGAATTTAAACAAGTTTTGAAAACTTTATGAAATTGAAGAAATTGGAGGGGTCATGGTAAAAATCAGATAAATATGTATGGAGTGTATGTAGAATTTAGGCTAAATTCTAACTAAAAATAGACATTAAGGAGATAGCCTAAAGCAGTGTTTTTCAACCTTGGCGATTTTAAGATGGGTGGTGTCAACGCTACTAACATCGGATGTTTTGCATTGACAACAGATGGAAATGTAGCCATCTTTTAGCTTTCACTTTTAGAGTTAGATGATGCTGGGGGGGATGTGAATGAGAGTTTAGCTAGACATAACAACACTAAACTTAGCGTGAGAATCAAGGTTATTGAACTCAGAGTTGATAAAGAATTGGCGGGCTAGAGAGCTGGAGATGAAGCCCACGCTTCAAGCTAATTGGGGAATGTGACTTATGACTGTTAATTGGAGGAGGGAATTGTGCTTTGATACTATGTGCTAAGGGGAGGGGAATTCAGTTTTTGGCTTCGATTATGCAGTGCCGATGTTATGCTACTCAAATAAAAGATTCTTTAAGGTAAACAATGCCTCGAAGTTCTTTTGAAGAGTTTCATCTGTCGGAACCATGACAGGTGGACTTTAACTCCCAGAATTCTCCAGGCAGCTTTGCAAAGCTTTGCTGGCTGGGGAATTCTGGGAGTTGAACTCTACTCATCTCAAACCTGCCAAGGTTGAAAAACACTGCTAAAGCATAATGGAAAGATGTAGATAGGGATGAAAGCATCATTATCCAAAATGTCAGAACCAGACACTCATCTATATAAATAAAAATGTAAATGTTTGTTTGTTCAAAATCTTAAATCTCTGAAAATTCTTCACCGATTGCTTTGAAATTTTGATACAACGTTGCATTCGAATATGCACATGTTTTTATATACCTACTATTATATAGATGTCACACCTGTGACAGGTAAAAACATGCTTTTTTTGAAAAACAGCGCCATCTGTTGGACGTAAAAGCAACACACTTCTTTTCCATTTAACCAGACTGAGCCACAGCAACGCGTGGCCGGGTACAGCTAGTCTATATAAATAAAAATGTAAATGTTCGTTTGTTCAAAATCTTAAATATCCGAAAGTTCTGCACCGATTGCTTTGAAATTTTGACACAATGTTGCATTCGAATACGCACGTGTTTTTATATGCCTACTATTATATAGATGTCATGCCTGTGACACAAACATGCGCTTTCTCTTTTCTTTCTTTTCTATTTAACCAGACTGAGCCACAGCAACGCGTGGCCGGGTACAGCTAGTTATTAATAATTGTTACTTCTTTTGTTAGAAGTTAAAAGATTTCTGATAGGACCTCTCCTTTGTTAGAAACCCAACTGCCGACCAGCCTTAGAATAAAAATGCAATCCTAACACTTAGACTAACATCTCACTGGCCCCTTCAAAGAACAGGAATCCCCTCTGGAATAAAGGGAGACACTAGAGGTGGAATCTACATATCTCAAAGTGATTTTCCTTTCTGGATTTCACACACACTTCAGGATCAAAGCCCAAATTAGGAGCATCCCGAACTGCACATCTGCACAGGAAGGACACATGTTGAAACCAGCTAGGCTGCATTAACAGAGGGATAGAATCAAGATCACGTGAAGAATTAATACCACTTTACAAGGCCTTGGTAAGGCCACACTTGGAATACTGCATCCAGTTTTGGTCACCACAATGTAAAAAAGACGTTGAGACTCTAGAAAGAGTACAGAGAAGAGCAAGAAAGATGATTAGGGGACTGGAGGCTAAAACATGCAAAGAACGGTTGCTGGAATTGGGTATGTCTAGTTTAATGAAGAGAAGGACGAGGGGGGACATGATAGCAGTGTTCCAATATCTCAGGGGCTGCCCCAAAGAAGAGGGAGTCAAGCTATTCTCCAAAGCACCTGAAGGCAGGACAAGAAGCAATGGATGGAAACTAACCAAAGAGAGAAGCAACCTAGAACTAAGAAGAAACTTCCTGACAGTTAGAACAATTAACCAGTGGAACAACCTGCCTCCAGAAGTGGTGAATGCTCCAACACTGGAAGTTTTTAAGAAGAGACTGGACAGCCACTTGTCCGAAATGGTATAGGGTTACCTGCCTGAGCAGGGGGTTGGACTAATGACCTCCAAGGTCCCTTCCAACTTTNTTATTATTATTATTATTATTATTATTATTATTATTATTATTATTATTATTATTATTATTATTATTATTATTATTATTATTATTATTATTATTATTATTATTATTATTAAATCTCTGGATTCCATTTCCTCTGTAGCTGCCCTCAAAAACAAATCTCTTTGTTCTTGGGAATAAAATGAATCTCCTTTCTCACAGTGTACCTGGATTTCATTTTTGATTTGTTCTTGTGCCATCTCGGCTCATGGAGTCTCTAATTATTCTTCTAACACATGATCATAATACAATTTTTACAAATATTTTGGTGAGTAGTTCAGGAGGATTTAGCCTCATTATAGCTTATGTCCGATACACACAGCATAAACGCTGGGCTCCTGTAAGCCAGGTTCTCAACAAAGAAAACCTTACTGAAAAATTTAGAGTGAAAAACAATAATTTCCCTAATGATCCCCGAGTGTCCTCCCCAATCAATAAAACAGACGAATAAATCAGCTGTGTTAGGTCCGAAGTAATACGATTACCCTGAATTTTTATCCTTCACATTGCCAAGGATGAAGGTCATGGTTTGATTGAACCAAGGTCCAGAGCTTATTGAAATTAAGAAATAATGCAAAATGTCATGTCACTTTAGCTGCTTATGGGCACTGTGGTCTAATCTATGCGCCAAGACAAAGGTTGATCTCTTTGCAGACTGATCAAAACATCATTAACCTAAAACTCATTTTACCGTTCAACCCTAAACCCTATTGATTTATTTGAGGGAGCTGAGAAACCTAACAAGGAACTTTACTGAAAAACTGAGGAACGCTGGGATATCTACTACAGCTTTCTGATTTATATGGAGAAGGGGAGGAGAATGGGACTTACAGCTAATGCTGCAAGTGGTCCTCAATCATCATTAGTAGCCAAAGAGCCAATATAATTTTCTGTTCTTGAAATCCACTAGACAATCCCTGATTTGATCGATAAAGTATCTCCCCTCCTCCTTTGAGAAGTTTTTTTTTAATCGTCTTTCAACACAGTTCAGAATTGTAACTTAAAATCAATCTAATGTACCTATTTGGAGTAGAGATAGTCCTCACATTACAACCGTAATGGAGCCGCATGATAACTCATGATGGTCCTAAATCAGGCCATCCCTATGATGGACCAAATTTTATAACCTTTTTTTTTTTTGCAGCAGTCATTAAGCAAACGCTTAGCTGTCATAAAATGACTACTGCAGTTGTGAAACAAATCAATGGTTTTGCTGAAAACTGGAAATAAATGCTGGTTTTCGGCAAACTTAAAATATTTTATTTTTTTACTTGTTTTGTAAGCCACCCAGAATCATCTTATAGGGGAGATTCAATCAATCAATCAATCAATCAATCAATCAATCAATCAATCAATCAATCACACGTGGTCATCATGGTCACCACGATGTAAAGTTTTGGTCACCACGATGTAAAAAAGATGTTGAGACTCTAGAAAGAGTACAGAGAAGAGCAACAAAGATGATCAGGGGACTGGAGGCTAAAGCATATAAGGAACGGCTGCTGGAATTGGGTATGTCTAGTTTAATGAAGAGAAGGATGAGGGGGGACATGATAGCAGTGTTCCAATATCTCAGGGGCTGCCCCAAAGAAGAGGGAGTCAAGCTATTCTCCAGAGCACCTGAAGGCAGGACAAGAAGAAATGGATGGAAACTAATCAAGGAGAGAAGCAACCTGGAACTAAGGAGAACAATTAGTTAGAACAATTAACCAGTGGAACAAACTGCCTCCAGAAGCGGTGAATGCTCCAACACTGGAAGTTTTTAAGAAGAGACTGGACAGCCATTTGTCCGAAATGGTATAGGATTTTCTGCCTGAGCAGGGGGTTGGACTAGATGACCTCCAAGGTCTCTTCCAAATTATTAGTATTAGTATTAGTATTAGTATTAGTATTAGTATTAGTATTAGTATTAGTATTAGTATTAGTATTAGTATTAGTATTAGTATTAGTATTAGTATTAGTATTAGTATTAGTATTAGTATTAGTATTAGTATTAGTATTAGTATTATTACATGATTGTGGGACACTGCAAATGGTCGCAAATGTGGGCTGGCTGCTGAGAGCATGAAGCGTGGTTATGTGACCATGGGGGAGGGAGGGATGACCGTCAGAACTTTGAATCTGGGTTGTATGTACTCTCAGCAAAGTTGTTTGTAACCTTGTATAGTTGCTAAGCAACCAGTCATAAGCCGAGGACACCGTGTGCAATCTGCCCAAATAAGATTCTCATCGGGTTCTTTGAAAGAAATAAGGTCAAGGATTCAGACTCTTGGTCTGTCCATCAGCAGGGTAACTGTCTGGAAACTAAACAGACTGGGATCAAATTAATTCCGTGGTGTGATCTTGTGGGCAACACAACTGGGCAATGGCTTGAGATGCTACCGATGGCTCCATTCTAAACTTTTTTCTCTCTTCCTTCCAAGTCACATGACCCAGAGCTGTGTGCATGCAACCCACCCTATGTTTCCCAGTACATGTAGATGCACATAAATGCAACCTATCTATCGCAACACAAAAACACAAAGGGGTGCATAAAGCATTATTTTATTACAAAGAAAACAGAACGACAGAATAAAAGAGTTGGAAGGGACCTTGGGGGTCTTGTAGTCCAACCCCCTGCACAATCAGGAAACCCTGGCCTAGGCTATTTCAGACAAATGGTTGTCCAATCTCTACTTAAGAACCTAAAGAGTTGGCGCACCCACAACTTCTGGAGGCAAGTTGTTCCACTGATTAATTGTTCTAACAATCGAAAAAAGTTCTAGGTTGCTTCTCTCCATGATTAGAATAGAATAGAGCTGGAAGGGACCTTGGAGGTCTTCTAGTCCAGCCCCCTGCTCAAGCAGGAGAACCTATACCGTTTCAGAGAGGTGAATATCCAGGTTCCATCCATTGTTTCTTGGCTTGGCTTCTGGTGCTTTGGAGAATAGCTTGACTCCCTCTTCTTTATGGCAGCCCCTGAGATATTGGAAGACTGCTGTCATGTCACCCCTAGTCCATAATAATAATAATAATAATAATAATAATAATAATAATAATAATAATAATAATAATAATAATAATAATAATAATAATAATAATAATAATAATAATAATAATAATAATAATAATAATAATAATAATAATAATAATAATAATAATAATAATAATAATAATAATATTAATAATAATAATAATAAAGTTGGGAGGGACCTTGGAGGTCATCTAGTCCAACCCCCTGCTCAGGCAGGAAACCTTATACCATTTCAGACAAATGGCTGTCCAGTCTCTTCTTGAAAACTTCCAGTGTTGGAGAATTCACTGCTTCTGGAGGCAGGTTGTTCCACTGGTTAATTGTTCTAACTGTCAGGAAGTTTCTCCTTAGTTCTAGGTTGCTTCTCTCCTTGATTAGTTTCCATCCGTTGCTTCTTGTCCTGCCTTCAGGCGCTTTGGAGAAGAGCTTGACTCCCTCTTCTTTGGGGCAGCCCCTGAGATATTGGAACACTGCTATCATGTCCCCCCTCGTCCTTCTCCTTGTTAAACTAGACATTCCCAATTCCAGCAACCGTTCCTTATATGTTTCCCCTAATCATCTTTGCTGCTCTTGTCTGTGCTCTTACCAGAATCTCAACGACTTTTGCGTAACACGGGGACCCAATCTGGATGCCGTATTCTAAGTCAACCCAGATATCTCCTCTAGGGCCACTGTTGGTTAAAGGGATGGAGTGAATTTCAGAAGCAACTTTTTTTTCTCTCATCTCGTTTGGAAAAGACTTTGGGAGGTTGTTTTGCAAAAAGCTACATGCATTTTGAAAGTCTTCAGGGGCAGAGCAGATGGAAAGGTGGTATTCGCAAAACATGAAAGTGTCATTTTCGAAAGAGCCGGTCAGTTTGTTTCTGATCAAATTTTAGCACAACCTCATTTGTCGTTTGCAGAAGCGGCTTTCCAGCTGACCACTAATTTGTGAGGAACAGCAAAGATGGCAGGGTGGGAATTCCCTGTGAGGTTTGCTTGATAAAAGAGTCAGTCAGGCTTGTAGGAAACTGTGCTCAGTCAAGGATGTAACATGGTCCTGTATTATATTTACCCAGCAATTCGCTGGGTAAATTTTATTTACTTCTTCTTAGAGACTCTGGTAGCAAACAGACCATGGGAAGAATTCAATAAAGATTTTCAAGAAGTCAGGCCCAGTCTGTTTTTTTCCCCCAGAGCTTATTATGATTTATTTTCTTTCTTGGCAGGCTTGCTTTGAGTAATATTCAAGTACTTGCTCTTCGCTAAGATTTCTGATCGCAAAAGGACTTAGAAATTGTGTTCATTTGAGCATCCCACCTTTCTTTCACTCTCTTTGTATCCTCTATCACTGCCACAATTTCCCCCCCCCCTGTTTTTCTTCTTGTGATATTGTGGATAGGGCAAAATAAATATGGTGGTATGGAGGAAAAATAAAACCAACACAGGTTTTAAGATAGAAAAATGCGGATTAGACAGCATCACCACCAGATGGATCCGTAGCTGGCTGACCGGCTGTACTCAGTGTGTGGTCCTCAATGGAACCACATCTACATGGAGGGAAGTGTGTAGTGGGGTGCCCCAGGGCTCTGTTCTGGGCCCAGTGCTCTTCAACATCTTCATCAACGATCTGGACGAAGGGATAGATGGGGAACTCATCAAATTTGCAGACGACACCAAGCTGGCAGGAATAGCCAACACTCCAGAAGACAGGCTTAGGATACAGGAGGATCTGGACAGACTCAAACACTGGGCGCTATCTAACAAAATGAAATTCAATAGTGAAAAAAAGTAAGGTTCTACATTTAGGCAAGAAAAACCAAATGTACAGGTATAGTATAGGGGGTACCTTGCTCAATAGTAGTAACTGTGAGAGGGATCTCGGAGTCCTAGTGGACAATCACTTAAATATGAGCCAGCAGTGTGATGCAGCTGCCAAAAAAGCCAACACAGTGCTAGGCTGCATTAACAGAGGGATAGAATCAAGATCACGTGAAGTGTTAATACCACTTTACAAGGCCTTGGTAAGGCTACACTTGGAGTACTGCATCCAGTTTTGGTCACCATGATGTAAAAAAGATGTTGAGACTCCAGAAAGAGTATAGAGAAGAGCAACAAAGATGATTAGGGGACTGGAGGCTAAAACATATAAGGAACAATTGCTGGAATTGGGTATGTCTAGTTTAACGAAGAGAAGTACGAGGGGGGACATGATAGCAGTGTTCCAATATCTCAGGGGCTCCCACAAAGAAGAGGGAGTCAAGCTATTCTCCAAGGCACCTGAAGGCAGGATAGAAGCAACAGATGGAAACTAACCAAAGAGAGAAGCAACCTAGAACTAAGGAGAAACTTCCTGACAGTTAGAACAATTAACCAGTGGAACAACCTGCCTCCAGAAGCGGTGAATGCTCCAACACTGGAAGTTTTTAAGAAGAAACTGGACAGCCATTTGTCAGAAATGGTATAGGGTTACCTGCCTGAGCAGGGGGTTGGACTTGATGACCTCCAAGGTCCCTTCCAACTTTATTATTATTATTATTATTATTATTATTATTATTATTATTATTATTATTATTATTATTATTATTATTATTATTATTAGGTAAGTCCTTGACTTGTGACCACAACTGAGCCTCACATTTTGGTGGCTCAGTGAGACGGTTGTTAAATGAGTTTTGCCCCATTTTATGACCTTTCTTGACATAGTTGTTAAGTGAATCACTGCAATTGTTAGCTTAGTAACATGGTCGTTAAGAGAATCCGGCTTCCCCATTGACTTTGCTTGTCAGAAGATTGCAAAAGCGGATCACGTGACCCAGATTTGCTTAACAACTGCACTGATTCACTTAACAACCATAGTAAAAAAAGGGCGTAAAATTGGGTGCAATTTACTTAACAACTCTCTTGCTTAGCCACAGAAATTCTGGTTTCGGTTGTGGTCATAAGTTGAGGACTCCTGTATATTTTTCCTCCCACCTCTTGAATTCATTGACATCAGCAGAATGGCGTCCTCGGAATCAGTTCTTATCTTTACCATATGCGAAAAAGCAAACATTTGAATTTTGCATGCGATAAAGTTAATGCAACCAGGAGCAGGCAGACTGAGATTGCTTTGCGTGAAATTCAATTAAACTTAGGCAGGAATCTTGGATGACAGCTTCTGTGGCTTGAGAAGAAATAGGAAGAAACTCAGTTGTGCAAATTTCAGCTTTCCGGATCAACCAGGATTGAAAATGTGTTCTTTTCTAACCGAAACTTATTAGGATATTTTATCAGAGGCCCAACTTTTCAAATAACCAGCTTAGAGGGGATCGGGGGAGAGAGCAACGCATTTCAGTCTCTTTAATGCCTCATCATTTATTGAAACCTTTTAATTACGACAATCAGATCGTAAGGGTGGAAGAAAAAATATTACCAGGAGTGTGACGCATTACATTATTAGAGCATCTCGACTGAAAAATTAATTTTTCACCTTGCAAAGAATGACTAAATATCCTGCAGTTGGACAATTGGCGTCAGATCTTTTGGGGTATAATTTATCACAAATTAATAAATGAGGGAAGGATCGGCTCTCCACGACTTTGTCGCACCTCATAGCTCATCCACTGATTGTTCCCTGTTAATCACTGCCCAAAATTGTAATTTCCTTTTTCCCCCCCCCCCCCCCTCTCTCTTTCCCCTTGTAATTCCCTTCTGGCACACAGAGGCGCAAGGAAAATCCTTTTCTGTTAATTGGAGACTCCGATTCCTGATGGCATGAAAATTTGCCTTTGTGTGAAAGTGCAGGTCCCCAGTGTTATTAGAATGGCTCCTGATTCACTACAGGAATCCAGTTACCATCATCCTTGGCCAGCATGGCTGAAGATCAAGGATAAGGGGTATTGTAGTCCAACGCATCTGAAGAGCAGTGTCTCAGGTACAGGACCTCGTTGACCAACAAGGTCAGGGGTAGGCAACCTTGGCTCTTTTATGACTCGTGCACTTCAACTCCCAGAATTCCTGAGCCAGCCATGCTGAGGGGAAAGGGAGAGGTTTCCAAGCTGAGCCATGCTGGCTCAGGAATTCTGGGAGTTGAAGTCCACGAGTCATAAAAGAGCCAAGGTTGCCTACCCCTGAACAAGGGCCAAAAGTGTGCAGGATTGAACAAGACATCATCATCATCATCATCAGCATCATCATCATCATCAAGTTGGAAGGGACCTTGGAGGTCATCTAGTCCAACCCCCTGCTCAGGTAGGAAACCCTATACCATTTCGGACAAATGGCTGTCCAGTTTCTTCTTAAAAACTTCCAGTGTTGGAGCATTCACCGCTTCTGGAGCAGGTTGTTCCACTGGTCAATTGTTCTAGCTGTCAGGAAGTTTCTCCTTAGTTCTAGGTTGCTTCTCTCCTTGATTAGTTTCCATCCATTGTTTCTCGTCCTGCCTTCAGGTGCTTTGGAAAATAGCTTGACTCCCTCTTCTTTGTGGCAGCCCCTGAGATATTGGAACACTGCTATCATGTCCCCCCTCGTCAATGTTCATAAAAATTGAGTAGGTTGTAAAGGTAGTCCTTGACTTGAGAAACGGAGATCTATTTGCTGAAGCAATCAGGAAGGATAGCAAAGAGGACAAATGCCAGCAAGTTGGAGGAGAGGGAATTGCAGTAGGAGAGAGACCCAAAAAGTGCAATTTGGCCATAGCTTTCCAGTCCAGGAGTAGATCCGGGAGAAATGTCCAAGCATAAAAGCATCAGCTGCAATTTGCATTGGCGTTCTTCTGTCAGCGCAAAAGATCAGGTCCACATATGGTTCAATTAAACTGATGTATCGCTACTCACGCTTATGCATAGGAATCTTCTCAGCTAACAGTTAGCATCTGCTAGGAGTTAGAGAAGGGTCAACATAATTCAAGGGAGGTTGGAGTTAGTTCACTTGTGACTACCTAAGGATTCTAGTCTGATTCCCTCCTTTAACTCCACCCCCAGATTCTTCCACTCCCTCTCCTACCCCTTCATGCTGAAAACCGCAAAGCTCTTGTGGGTCTAGGACACGGATAGGCAACCTTGGCTCTTTTATGACTCGTGGACTTCAACTCCCAGAATTCCTGAACCAGCCATGCTGAGGAGAAATGGAGAGGTTCCCAAGCTGAGCCATGCTGGCTCAGGAATTCTGGGAGTTGAAGTCCACGAGTCATAAAAGAGCCAAGGTTGCCTACCCCTGGGCCGCTAGACAGTCACTTTTCTGAGATGATATAGGTCAGGGGTAGGCAACCTTGGCTCTTTTATGACTCGTGGACTTCAACTCCCAGAATTCCTGAGCCAGCTATGCTCAGCTTGGAAACCTCTCACTTTCCCCTCAGCACGGCTGGCTCAGGAATTCTGGGAGTTGAAGTCCACGAGTCATAAAAGAGCCAAGGTTGCCTACCCCTGGTATAGGTTCTCCTGCTTAAGTGGGGGGCTGGACTAGAAGACCTCCAAGGTCCCTTCCAGCTCTATTGTATTCTTCTTAATAATGTGTGAGCCACAAAATACTCTTGCAGTCCCCCCACACTTGTAAATTTTCCAGTATATTTGGGCTACAGCTCTCCCAGCTACCCATTGGGCCCAGCAATCCATCTCCCATAATGGCACACCAAGTAATTATGGGAAGCACTCAAGCGGGACACTATGCATCTATATTCAGAGGCATGCCTATAATGATATAACTGTCATCCTGACTAAGAATCATGGGCAGTTTCAAGTTGCTTGGTTAATTCCCATTTATTGTGGCAAATTCCACTGCTTGCTCATGATTGAAGAAGATTTTCATCTGGGCAGATTCCTAAGCATCAGACAAGAATAAAGAGGGTTCACAATAGTCCAACATCTGGAATTCAATCCAAGGAACAACAATTGTTTTCAAGGAAAACATCTGGAATTGCTTTGAAGTCCTGAACCTTATTGATGGAGAACCATGAATAAGGAATGAAACCAAAGAAGTTGTTAAAGAGGTTAAGATTCTCCAGAAAATAATGGAGGGCCTTTATGTACAGGTAGTCCTTGCCTTATGACAAGAATTGAGTCCACAAATTTTGTTGCTAAGCAAGACAGTTGTTAAAGTGTGTTTTCCCCAATTTTATTATTTTTCTAGCCACAGTTGTTAAGTTAGTAACACAGTGTTAAGTGAATCTGACTTCTCCATGAGAGAATAGAATAGAATAGAATAGAATAGAATAGAATAGAATAGAATAGAATAGAATAGAATAGAATAGAATAGAAGAATGGGATGGATGGGATATGGAATGGAATAGAATAGAATAGAATAGAATAGAATAGAATAGAATAGAATAGAATAGTAGAATATCTTTATTGTCATTGTATAACTCACAACAAAATTAAGTGCTGTCCACAATGCACACTACACACAAGTAAAAACCACAAATAAGAACATACATTATATACACACATCCTTCACATTCTATTCACCATTGTGCTCCCCCTAATATTGCACTCCAATGTTGCACTATACAGTAGTATTTAATATGGTTATAGCTCTGGGATAAAAACTATTTTCAGCCTATTTGTCTTTGCTTTTATTATTTTATTATTATTAGATGAGAGAGAGAGAGAGAGAGAGAGAGAGAGAGAGAGAGAGAGAGAGAGGTCACATGATACACTGGTATAGATTGACACAGGAATCACAACGGCTTCATTGTAGATAGATCATTGGGTTTTTCCACGACAGAGGGAAACTCATGATTTCTCTGGATAATTGCTCCCACCAAATGGATTCTGTTGTGTCCTGAGCCTGCTAGAGTAGGATGGTCCCGGGCAAACCAAAAGCTGCCCGGGACCAGACAGGTTGGTGCCAGCCTTTTGCGCATGCGCAAGGCGCGAAAACAGCCAGTTCCTATTGGTTAACACTGTCTGGGTCTAAGGCCCTATAAAAGGCCTGTGTGCCTTTTGCTGCTTGCTTGGTTGTAGGAGAAGATTAATAAAGAGCTTGTTTGTTCACCATGTGTCTTCATCAATTGCCAACGAACGGAATACACAAAAGATTCCAAGGGCATTGCTGTAAATTAATGACTTATGAGTCTAGCTCTTTGTCTTTCCACAGGTCGAGCTTCCCTTTCATTTTTCCAAGAATGTTTTCTGAAAAGCCAAGTAAGGGAAGGAACTTGGCAGGCATTGAAAGAGATGTCTGCAGCATATATTATAGCCTATGGCAGTGGTGGCAAACCTATGGCACGGGTGCCAGAGGCGGCACTCAGAGCCCTCTCTGTGGGCACGCGCGCCATCGCCCCAGTCCTAGGCCTTCAGCTGGGTTTAATAAAACCTTTTTGTTTTAGGCCTCCGCCGCTATGTACAAAAAAAAAAAAGGTTCAAACAATCAGTCAATTTCAACTTCTCACGGGAAAAAAAAGATCTCGCAAAGTTGGAATTGATTGATTGAACTTTTTAGTCCCACCCAGTCTGCCATTACCATCGCAGCCACGCCCACCCAATGGGCCACGCCCACCCAATGGGCCACACCCACCCGGCACCCGACGATGCATAAGTGGGTTTTGGGTTGCAGTTTGGGCACTCGGTCTCAAAAAGGTTCGCCATCACTGGCCTATGGGCTCTCAGTTGTCTCTCCCTGTTGCTAACACTCATCTGCAACTATTTTCCACACAACTCTGCTAGCTTTGCATCTAGTTGCCTGGGTAGTTATAGAACACGTTCCATGCTGCAAGTCCCATTGTGATACAGTTGTTTATTTAATGGGTCTGGGTGTCTGCAAAACTGCCGATTCTCACAGCATTACAGCCAAAACTACAAAGACACAGCTGGGTGTGATTATTCTGCTGGCTACCGCCTGCCGATGCAGCACCCCGAGACCTGCTTGGTGCAGCAAAACCACTCAAGGGGAGAGCATTAATAAGGAAATATTACACAGAATGGTGGGACCAATAAATATTTATTCAGGCAGAAAGCAAAGTTGTTCGCCAAAACTATCTCCTTGGGATGTGGCAAAGGTTCCCTCCAAGCAAAAAAGTGCTAATTGTGCATTTTCAAGCATGTATCCACTGCAGCATAGCTTTTTTGGGCCCTCTGAAACAATTGCAAAAAAAAAAAAAAAAGTAAATCTCCAATCCCAAACAGTTTATTTATGAGGTGCTAAACAAAAATATTCCTAACGGTAAAATTAAAGAAAAAAATTAGAGCAGTACAGCTTTTTCCTTTGATGAGATTGCCTCAATGGAATAAGACTTGGAATTCATGCAGCAATGGCTTGGAGAAATAATTAGTCATGAAGCAATTATTAAACCTGGATTATTAGTCATGCTAGTTTTATGGATCCTCCATGTTTCAAGACTAAACTGTGTTAAATTCCAATGACTAAAATCCTGACTATTCAAACATAACATTGGGTCTACCTATATCAGTGCCAGTAAAAATGGAAGTTGGTATAATAATAGGTAGTGACAAATTTTATCTTCCTGGGCTCCAAGATCACCACAGATGGGGACTGCAGCCAAGAAATTAAAAGACGCTTGCTCCTGGGGAGGAAAGCTATGGCAAATCTAGACAGCATACTAAAAAGCAGAGACATCATCCTGCCAACAAAAGTGCGTATAGTCAAGGCCATGGTTTTCCCAGTTGCAATGTATGGCTGTGAAAGTTGGACCATAAGAAAGGCTGAGCACAAAAGAATGGAGGCCTTTGAACTATGGTGCTGGAGAAGACTCCTGCGAGTCCCCTGGACTGCAAGGTGATCTAACCGGTCAATCCTAGAGGAGATCAACCCCGACTGCTCTTTAGAAGGCCAGATCCTGAAGTTGAAACTCAAGTACTTTGGCCACCTAATGAGAAGGAAGGACTCACTGGAGAAGAGCCTGATGCTGGGAAAGATTGAGGGCAATAGAAGAAGGGGACGACAGAGAAGGAGGTGGCTGGATGGAGTCACTGAAGCAGTAGGTGTGAGCTTAAATGGACTCCAGAAGATGGTAGAGGACAGGAAGGCCTGGAGGAACGTTGTCCATGGGGTCACGATAGGTCGGACACGACTTCGCAACTAACAACAACATAATAATAGGTGTCAACATCTCCTAGAATCATAGAATCACAGGACTGGACAAGATGTTTTAGGTCTTCTGATGCAACCTTCCAAGGCAGGAATCCTTATAACATTGTGGGAAGTTTTATATGAAAATATATTTTATTCCTTATACCGTCTCCATTTTCCCTTAAATATTAACCGAATCCACAACGGACTGAGAATCAGAGTGTCTACTAAATAATTGACAGTCAAGCTGAAACTAAGTTAATCAAGTCAAAATAGAAAATGGGGGGAAATATTTTACTCAAATTTCCTTAAACCCCCAAATAAATTACTCAGACCTAATTCACATAATTAACAATTAACCAGTAATCAGCAACTAATCAGTGGAATGGCTTGCCTCCAGAAGTTGTGGGTGCTCCATCACTGGAGGGTTTTAAGAAGGGACTGGACAGCCATTTTTCTGGAATAGTATAGGTTTCCTGCTTGGATGAACACCTCCAAGGTCCCTTTCCGTTCCATTATTCTATGTTTTGAGACACTTTCTCAAACTACATGTCTGGCCCAGATTCAGGTTTTGATTGCCACTTTTCACGTTCTTCAAGATTGTTCCTACTGACCATTACAGGAAAGCTTGAGCAGTGGGCAAAAATGAATACAAGTAGTTTTTGACTTATAACCATAACAGAGTTTAAAATACCCGTCAAAAGTCATGACTTTAATTGAAAGCACAATTGAGTTACAATACCTGAACACATTGAGCTTGATTTGAAAAAAAGTCAATAGGGGATTTTAAAAAAGCCCATAAGAATCAGCTAATTAATCCCATAGCCCATCTAGAGGCCATTTTGTAAATAACCACTGTTAAACGAGTAATTATTACTTGTGTACCTTTTAATTTTGGGTTTTTTTTTCTGCAAAACAAAAATAAATCTTCACAGCCTTTCCCATTTCTGCTCATACTCCCTTCTAGTTCTTAGGATCGTTTCAGAAGTTCTTTTTTTCTCATTAATCAAAACTTGGTTTTGTCTTGATTATTCACAGAAATCAAGCGATGGGGAGGACATGATGCAAAAGGATGCTTCTAAAGGTAAGAAAAGAAAAAAGACAGTCATATACACCAGGGTTTCCCAACCTTGACAACTTGAAGACATATGGACTTCAATACCCAGAATCCCCCAGCCAACCATGCACTACAAAATCTGGGAACAATTTTATGACTGGATAGACAATAAGAGGGTAGCCAAGACAAATGTATAGTGTTAGAATAAAATATAGATTATAGGCAAATGTATATTTAAAAGATAAATAGATATGCAGAAATAAGGGGGAAAGTGTTAATATTATATTATAAATAGTGAGCAAAGCTCAAGAACTATATGTCTATATGAGTACTAATACTCAGGGCTTTTTTTCTCAGAGAAAAGGTGGTGGAACTCACCTCCCTCCCCTGGCCACGCCCCCACCCAAACCTGGCCACGCCCTCATCAAACCCTAGGACCGCCCCTTTAGAGAACAGGAATGGTGGGAAACCCCGCCCTCCTCTGCTCCAGTCCGCCTGCTGATTGGCGCCCGAACGGCAGCATGTTGGCCAGCG
>NW_015389280.1:61153-65384 GCF_001527695.2 Protobothrops mucrosquamatus
CGCGCGTTTGGCTTTGAGGGCGCCGGCGTGAGAGCCTCTGGATTCTCTGCCGCTTCTTGCTCGGGCAGGGTCGCCTAGGAAACGGGCCAGGGGCGCGCCGACCGAGCCTCCCTATGGCCGCGGTTGTGAGCCAGGCAGGGGCAGAGAGCTGCGAGTGCGAGCGCGCCCCCCCAGATGTTGCGCCCGGTGCGGCTGGCCCAGAAAAAGGTGCCGGAACGCGGTTCCGCCGCGTTCCGGCTGAAAAAAAGCCCTGCTAATACTACTGTAAAATATCGGAAGATGTATGGAACCAGTGACGTCATATCTATGTCCAATGTGTTTTTAATTTTGTATTATTAATAAAAATTAAAAAAAAAAAGTTGCCAAGGTTGGGAGAGCCTGATATACAGGTAGTCCTTCACTTACACCCACAACTGGGACCAGACTTTCTATTGCTAAGTAAGGAAGTGCTTAAGTGAGTTGTGTCTGATTTTATGACCATTTTTGCTTTAGTTGGTAAGCAAATCACTGCCGTGGTTAATTGAATCGTGCGATCCTTAAGCAAATCCAGCTTCCCCCAACAACAACAACAACAACAACAACAACAATAATAATCATAATAATGATAATAATAATAAAGTTGGAAGGGACCTTGGAGGTCATCTAGTCCAACCCCCTGCTCAGGCAGGAAACTCTATACCAGTGATGGCAAACCTTTTAGAGACCGAGTGCCCAAAAGCTGGCTCCGCCCCTGCCCCACCCCCTGCCCTGCCCCATCCCACCCTGCCTGCCCGCAGGACCACTCACCGCCTCCAGGGCCTGCCACAGATCGCCCAGGCAGCCCAGCAGCATCACGGTGGCCACGGCCTCTGCCTACACCCCGCAGCATCAACTGTGCATGTTGGGACATGAGGACAGAGTCTTGTCTACGCTGCCTGCCTGCCATGTCCTTGGCTGCGCTGCTCCGCGTGGGCCACGCTCAGGAGCGACTCTCCTCCAGGGAGGCTGCTGGTGAGGAGGGGGTCGTGGGCTGAGGCAAGGCTGGGGCAACAGCATGTGTGCCCACAGAGAAGGCTCCAAATGCCGCCTCTGGCAACCGTGCCATAGGTTCGCCACCACTGCCCTATACCATTTCGGACAAATGCCCGTCCAGTCTCTTCTTAAAAACTTCCAGTGTTGGAGCATTCACCACTTCTGGAGGCAGGTTGTTCCACTAGTTAATCGTTCTCACTGTCAGGAAATTTCTCCTTAGTTCTAGGTTGCTTCTCTCCTTGATTAGTTTCCATCCGTTGCTTCTTGTCCTGCCTTCAGGCGCTTTGGAGAATAGCTTGACTCCCTCTTCTTTGGGGCAGCCCCTGAGATATTGGAACACTGCTATCGTGTCCCCCTTCATCCTTCTCTTCATTAAACTAGACATACCCAGTTCCAGCAACCGTTCCTTATATGCTTTAGCCTCCAGTCCCCTAATTGATTGTGCTTGTCGAAAATCAGCTGGAAAGGTCACATTATGGCAATCATACGACCCACCCCCAGGGACGCTGGAACCATCATAAATACATCCCTGTTGCCCAGTGTCTGGATTTTGATCCCATGGCTGTGGGGATGCTGCAAAGGTCATAAGTACGAATGCTGGTAAGGTAACTCACTTTCCTCTATGTCATCGTAACTCTGAATGGTTGCAAAAAGGGTAGTTGTAATTTGTGAGCTACCTGTACACCACGGATGAAAAAGATAGAGAGGCCAGAAGGCTAATGATAATTGTATTAATATTTGCCGTTGTTCCAAACCAACGAGCCTGCCAGCTATTCAAGGAGAGAAGAGAAACAAACAAGTGGGATGGATCCATTTAACTTCCTGTCCCAGGAGATCCCAGCTGACGGGTTTTGGAACTAAATAAAAAACAATTCTCTCTCCAAGGGGGTCTTAGGTTTCATTGCGAAGCTTCGTAAAGAGCTAAATTCAGCCCGTGTCCTTGCCTTACAAAAGGACAAATGTTTTCCAGTTCCTTCGCAAAAGAAATCAGGAAAGGATCAGCTGACTAAGGTTTGACACTTATTTATTCAGAGGCAGGGATTTGGGATCTGTTTCACAGATGGACAAGGAGCAACGGGTGGAAGCTGACCAAGGAGAGAAGCAACCTAGAACTAAGGAGAAACTTCCTGACGGTTAGAACAATTAACCAGTGGAACAACCTGCCTCCAGAAGCGGTGAATGCTCCAACACTGGAAGTTTTTAAGAAGAGACTGGACAGCCATTTGTCCGAAATGGTATAGGGTTTCCTGCCTGAGCAGGGGGCTGGACTAGATGACCTCCAAGGTCCCTTCCAACATCATCATCATCATCATCATCAATCATCATCATCATCATCATCATCATCATCATCATCATCATCATCATTATTATTATTATTATTATTATTATTATTATTATTATTATTATTATTATTATTATTATTATTATTATTATCAGGAGCAGGGAGCAGAGCTAAAAAACAGATGTTGAGACCCTAAAAAGAATGGAGAGAAGAGCAACAAAGATGATCAGGGGACTGAAAGCTAAAACATATGAAGAACAATTGCAGGAATTGGGTATGTCTAATTCAGGGGTAGGCAACCTTGGCTCTTTTATGACTCGTGGACTTCAACTCCCAGAATTCCTGAGCCAGCATGGCTCAGCTTGGAAATCTCTCCCTTTCCCCTCAGCATGGCTGGCTCAGGAATTCTGGGAGTTGAAGTTCACAAGTCATAAAAGAGCCAAGATTGCCTACCCCTGGTCTAGTTTAATGAAAAGAAGGACCAGGGGTGACATGATAGCAGTGTTCCAATATCTGAGGAGGGGGTCAAACTATTCTCCAAAGCGTCTGAAGGCAGAACAAGAAACAAGGGATGGAAACTGATCAAGGAGAGAAGCAACCTAGAACTAAGGAGAAACTTCCTGACAGTGAGAACAATTAACCAGTGGAACGACTTGCCTCCAGAAGTTGTGGGTGTTCCAATACTGGAGATTAAGAAGCGATTGAATAAGGGAAGCTTTTGGTTACTCAAATATAACTTGTTTTGAAATTATAAATGATGGGGATATTTTGAATATGGATGGGAAATTAAAACTGAAAAAAAAAAGCAAAAATAGGATACTGACTGAATAAATGGACATTGAGTGCAAATGCAACTAAGATATGTTTTGGTTAGAAAAGATATTTTAAATTGATATCATTGATACTATTAGAAAACTGTAATAAATGCTGATATTTAACTGTATATTTATTAACAACCCTAACAATTGTATTTGCTTAATGTGAAAAAATGTTTATTACCGGGAAGAAGAGAGGATGCATTGGATGGTGTAATATTGGATTTAGTTTGAAGGAGCTTATATGTACCACAGAATTACTAATGGACCCAGTCAACACGTTGTCTATTAAGCACTTGTTTGTAAAAATAGAAAATTAATAAAATATTTATAAAAAAGAAAGAAGAGATTGGAAAGCCATTTGTCTGAGATGGCCTAAGGTTTTCTACTTGAGCAGGGGTTGGACTAGAAGACCTCCAAGGTCCCTTCCAACTCTTATTTTTCTGTTATCTGTTTCTGTTATGGTTTGCTGAGGAGCAGACCATTGAAGGGAGACTCAAAGCCACGCTACATGTTACACTTCCAACTATGAAAGCAGACCTATCAACAAAAGCAAGATTTTTTTTAAAGAGTTGAGATGTCCTAAAAGTCAGAATGTTCATTTGATGTCTGCATCAGACATCAATAGTTTTCTCAGCTAAACATGCATTTAATTGTCTAAAAAAAATATCATATCAATATCAGAATTAACCAGGGCTTTTTTTTGTCATAGAATGCCCAGAACGGAGTTCCAGCACCTTTTTTGGATGGAACCTTGTAGGGTAGGCAAGGCGGGTTGTATGACAGGTGTGAGTTCCGGCACCTTTTTTTTTTTCAAAAAAAGCACTGGAATTAATTGTACAGTATGCTAAAATTGTATTGATTAAAACAGAAAAAAGCATATTATTGGATTGAGTTGCAGAGGATTCTTTTTTTTTTTTTTTTCAATATAAAATTTTATTGTTTTTATCATAAACGAAAAAATACATCACAAGTATTACACAAAGATTTATCCCATCCCCCTACCCCCCAGACTTCCCAAACCAAACCTAGGCTAACATTCAACTACAAGTAAACAGATATTAATATCTCTAACTCCAAACTCTAAACTTAAGCAATCCATCTCCTCCGTGTTAATAAAAAT
>NW_015389280.1:66979-75210 GCF_001527695.2 Protobothrops mucrosquamatus
TCACCTACATCGTCCATATAGGACGACTCGGGAACTCAACTCCTACCCCGGGCAGCTCACCGATCCCCTTATGCCCAGGGGAAAGGTATCAAGCCGTTTGACAGCAGATGCTGGCTGTCAAACCGGCTTTTACGCAAAACAGGCGGGAGGCAGCAAACAGCTGCGACCAGCGAAATCGCCTGCCACCGGAAGTCCAGTTGCAGAGGATTCTTGAAATGGTTTAAACATAACGAGAATGCACTTTTTATTAGTACCGCTTTATAAAACCCTAGTAAGACCACACCTAAAATACTGCAGCCAATTTTGGTCACCATATCACAAAAAAAGATGTTGAGAGTTTGGAGAAAATTAAGAGAAGAGCAACTAAGATGATTAAAGGCCTGGATAATAAAACATACGAAGAACGGCTGCGGGACTTGGGTTTGGCTAGTCTAAAGAAAAGAAGAAATGCGGGAGACATGATAGCAGTATTCCAGTATTTGAGGGGCTGCCACAAAGAAGAAGGGGTCATGTTATTCACCAAAGCACCAGAGGGCAGGAGGAGAAACAATAGCTGGAAACTGATCAAAGAGAGAAGCAACCTGGAATTAAGGAGAAACTTCCTGAAAATGAGGACAATCAACCAGTGGAACAGCTTGACTTCAGAAATCGTGGGCGCTCCATCACTGGAGGTTTTTAAAAAGAGGATGGACAGTCACCTGTCTGAAATGGTATAGGTTCTCCTGCATCAGCAGGGGGCTGGACTAGAAGACCTCCAAGGTCCCTTCTATTCTATTCTATTCTATTCTATTCTATTCTATTCTATTCTATTCTATTCTATTCTTCATGCCAGATAAAAACAGAAATTCTTATAGACTGAACCTAGATTCTGTCTTCTTCTCTTTCTATTGCCTAAAAAGAATTTTCTGGCATAGAACTCATTGATCTGAAGCCTTTTCCAAAGTCCCAGCAAACGTACAGAGCTATTCCAATGTTGCTTTATTTCAGACAGTTTAAAAAGCTTTTTTTCCTACATTCTTTGGCAGCAAAACCAGAATACAGAATCACCCAAATTCAAATCTTACTGCAGGATTGCATCCTATAAGAAGTGAGAGACAATAATCTCGACTTCAACCTCATAGAAGGTAATTTACCTTTAATTAGAGATTAAGAACATTCCTGCTGCGTAACCTCTATGGAATTCAACCCTAATCATCATTTGTTATTGCCAAACAATTACAAAGATTCAATAGGTTGCTTCCCTACTCCCACCTCCCCCAAAATACAAAGCTAACCAGCACCTGATCTGTTTTGTCGTCCATGAAAGTTTTGTTTACAATGTCTCTGTTGGCCAACTTAACCTGGGGAGAGAGACAGCTGTTAAGCAATTAAATGCCAAGTAGGATCTTCAGAACGGCAAAATATTTGTGTTGCAGCAAACAGAGCCAAGATTCAGAAGCGCTTGATCAACTTGTAGAGTTACAGTGGAGGAGTTTTCATGACCTAAACTTAAATAGAAAACTACCTGTATTTGTGTAAAGCAGGGGTCTTCAAACTTGGCCCTTTTATGGCTTGTGGACTTCAACGCGCTGGCTGAGGAATTCTGGGAGTTGACATCCACAAGTCATAAAAGGGCCAAGTTTGAAGACCCCTGGTATAGGATCTCCTGCTTGAGCAAGGAGAGTAGACTAGATCACGGCTTTTCAACCTTTTCACCCATTGTACCACTTTTAGGATATGGCAACGTCCGAGTACCACCAGTCACCTAGGAAGGTGTCAAAAACTTGATGACCAAAAAAAAAAAAGGGGGGGGGAAAGTGATAAAGTACAGGTAGTCCTCGACTTACAACAGTTCGCTTAGTGACTGTTTGAAGTTACAATGGCACTAAAAAAAAGTGCCCCCCAAGCCATAGCCGAGCAAGACACTTACCTTCCCACCCAGCCGCGCTCTTCCACCTGTCCCAGGTTTTCATTATTGTGAGCATTTCTGTTGAGGATTGGCAGCAGGGGTGGGGTGGGGGGTGTTTGGTTTTTATTCCCCCTGTCTGCCGGGTGGTTGCAGGAGGTTTTGGTCACTTCACATGACCCTGGACACTGTGACCGTCATAAATATGAATCAGTTGCCAAGCATCTGAATGTAAATCACAAGACCCTGGAGAGGCTACAACATTCCAGCTGATTGGCGCTTCTTCTGGGCTCAGCAGAAGCGCCAGGATCAGTGCCAAGCTCCAGCTGGAGCCTGGTGCTGATCCTGGTGCTTCCACTGAGCCCTGACAGCCCCGAAGAAGCGCCGATCAGCTGGAAAGCGGCACTGATCCTGGCACTTCCACTGAGCCCTGACAGTCCTGCAGCTCCAGCCATCTCTCGCTCAGGCTTGTGCGGTGTTGCCACTGGTTCAGCTCATTCCCCTCCCCCGCTACCACTTTTCTAGGATGGTCGCGTACCACCTGCCAGGTGCCAATGTACCACAGGTGGTACCCGTACCACTGGTTGAAAAGTCCTGGACTAGAAGACCTCCAAGGTCGACTCCAACTCTGTTATTCTGTTAAAAAGCTAAGCATCATGAGTAACTGGAGCCAAAAGTTATTAGATTTTTTTAAAAAGTCCCGCCTTTATTATTTTTATAAATAACTCAAGGCAGTCAACATACTAATGTTCTTTTTTTCTCCTATTTTTCCTCAGCAACAACTCTATAATAATAATAATAATAGTAAAGTTGGAAAGGACCTTGAAGGTCATCTAGTCCAACCCCCTGCTCAGGCAGGAAACCCTATACCATTTCGGACAAATGGTTGTCCAGTCTCTTCTTAAAAACTTCCAGTGTTGGAGCATTCACCGCTTCTGGAGGCAGGTTGTTCCACTGGTTAATTGTTCTCACTGTCAGGAAGTTTCTCCTTAGTTCTAGATTGCTTCTCTCCTTGATTAGTTTCCACCCGTTGCTTCTTGTCCTGCCTTCAGGTTGGGCTAAAAGAGAGGGACTGGCCCAAAGTCACCCAGATAACTTTCCTGCCTATGACAGGATTAGAACTCACAGTCTCCTGGTGATTGGGCCAAAGTCAATCAGCCGGCTTTCATGTCTAAGGGACTTCTAAGTTCTCTTCCAACTCTGTTATTCTATTATTTGTTTCTGTTATAGTTTACTGAAGAGTAGACTCATACGTAAGCTCCATGTTACACTTACAACTATGACAGTAGCAGCCCTATCCACAAAATCAGGTCTTTTTAAAGAGTTGAGATGTCTTAGACGGCAGAAAATTTCATTTGAGGGCCCCCCTTGTCATCTTCTAACTGCATCGGACATCAACATTTTGTTTTCTCAGCTAAACGTGCATTTAATTGTCTAAAAAACAACAACATCAGAGTTAATTGTACAGTTAATTGCATCTGTTAAAATAGAAAAAAAAAACATATTATTGGATTGCCTTGCAGAGGATTCTGGAAATGATTTAGGTTAATGACAATGCATTATTTGTAGGTGGCTTTCATCCCTAAGGTGGGATTAGAACTCACTGTCTCGTGGTGATTGGTCCAAAGTCACCCAGCTGGCTTTCATGTCCGAGGCGGGACTAAAACTCACTGTCTCTTGGTGATTGGTCCAAAGTCACCCTGCTAGATTTCATGCCTAAGGCAGGATTAGAACTCACTGTCTCTTGGTGATTGGTCCAAAGTCACCCAGCTGGCTTTCATGTCTGAGGCGGGATTAGAACTCACTGTCTCTTGGTGATTGGACCAAAGTCACCCAGGTGGCTTTCATGTCTGAGGCGGGACTAGAACTCACTGTCTCTTGGTGATTGGTCCAAAGTCAACAAGCTGGCTTTCATGTCTGAGGGAGGACTAGACCACAGTCTCTTGGTTTCTAGGCTGGTGTCTTAACCATTAAACTGATTGATTGATTGATTGATTGATTGTTTGATTGATTGATTGATTGATTTCAGGAGCTCAGTTATTCACAATTTCAATACAATAAGAACATGTGAAATCTGAAACAACACTACACCAAGATGGCATCCATATGTCACCTTCCCCCTTGTCCAAACACATTCCAGGCAAATTCTGCTTTTATTAATTCCTGGAGGATCATTGGGTAGGCTGTAACTTTGCCTTAAGGAGTGGCTATTCTGCAATATTGATGCTACAGCAAAATCCTGGAGCCCTGCATCCTTAACATCAAGAATAGTGGACTACTATCAGATCTCTCTGGTTAGCATATATATTACTGTAGGTGGGTTGATTCTACCCTACATGGACAAACCTGAAGGTACCTGGAGTCAGAGGTGACTGGAGATTTATCATTTCTCAGAGGCTTAATATAACCTGGTTATGCCTTGCTGATAAAAAGGCCAGTTGGGAGTTGGGAAAGTTAATATTCTGGTTGCAAAATTATAGAATAATTGATTGTGCTTAGTTTGAAATGGGGGCCTTGACTTGCTCAACCATGCAAGTAGTTGATTCCACATTCCAAAACCTGAAGTGAAATGTTGATTGGCATCTTGCTGAGCTAACACATTACAGTAGCAGAATAACAGAGTTGGAAGCGACCTTGGATGGGACGACGTGATGATGACACTTAGCTTTAAAGTAGGTACTTGTATCATATAAGCATCGTACCCCACCCGAATAGGTTTTTTTTACTTTTTTTTTCTCCATGCATTTAAATCTTTATCATTGTTTCTCATCATTATTAACCCAAAAGGTTTTCTAGACCAACCCCCTGCTCAAGCAGGAAACCCTATACCATTTTAGGCAAGGGGCTATGCAGTCTTTTCTTAAAAGCCTCCTGTTGTGGAGCATCCATAACTTCTGGAGGCAAGTCCTTCCACTAATGAATTGTTCTCATTGTCAGGAAATTTCTCTTTAGTTCTAGATTGCTTCTCTCCTTGATTAGTTTCCATCCATTGCTTCTTGTATTGCCTTCAGGTCTTTTGGAGAATAGTTGGATCCCCTCTTCTTTGTGGCAGCCCCTCAAATATTGGAACACTGCTATCATGTCACCTCTAGTCCTTCTTTTAAGAAGAGACTAGACAATCATCTGTCTGAGATGGTATAGGTTCTCCTGCTTGAGCAGGGGGCTGGACTAGAAGACCTCCAAGGTCCCTTCCAGCTTCTATTCTATTCTATTCTATTCTATTCTATTCTATTCTATTCTATTCTATTCTATTCTTTCAATTGAAACAATTGAAAAGACCGCAGCTAATCTCTGTAACACACCCTTTAAATAGCACAGCTAAGGTTTTCTTCGTGTTTGACTTAAAAAAAAAAGAAATCATTTCCTGGGTCAATTTTTCCATAGGCACTGACACTTCAATTAATTAACAAGATCAAGCAATAGATCAGCCTATTTAAAGTATCTATCTCTGCTGTTCTTCGCTGAAGCTTTGTTTGGAGGGAGTAACTGTGGCTGGTTCTTCTTAATTGCACAAATGAATTAACATCACAACAACACTCTAAAAACATGCAAATAATGCTTGGAGACAGACCCAGACTCTTCAAAACTTAGCAAATCCAAAGAGCATTAATCATTGCATTTTCAATGCAAATGAATATTGACACTACCAAATCAACACTGGATTACATTTAGTCCTCGGCTTACAACCATTCATCTGGTGACTGTTTGAAGTTCCAACTGAAAAAAGGGACTGGCAACAGGTCCTCGCACTTACAACTGTTGCAGAATTCCCATTGGTCATGTGATCAAAATTCAGACACATGTCAATCAGCCTGTATTTACGATGGTTGCATAGGGAGCTGCCCCTGAAAAGCATCCAGAAGCTCCAGTCAGTGCAAAATGCAATGGCCCGCATGGTATTGTGCAGACCCCGGTGTGCACATGGGTCACCTCTCCTGCGGGAGCTGCATTGGTTGCTGATTTGCTTCCCGGTGCAATTCAAGGTGGATCAAAGCATTAAAAATGGCATTTCCCCAATAGTCCCCAAAGTATATTGTAGATGCTGATAGCAGAGTCCTCAGCCCAGCAAGATTTTGTTAATTGGTGTTGTTGGAAGAAAAACCAGGTCCAGTTCCAAGCTGGGAACAAAAGGGAGGCTGCTTTTGAAAGAAGGTTTCTGTTTAATTGATGAGTAGAATCAGCAGCAGCATGTAGTTCTGGGACAGCTGACCAATGGAGTTGAGAGTGGGTGGGTTTTTATACCTTCTGATTGAGATGCTCCAGGCGGTTGTGCAATGTAGTGAGCCTTGTGTCAATGCACCTGAAGGCAGGACAAGAAGCAATGGGTGGAAACTAACCAAAGAGAGAAGCAACCTAGAACTAAGGAGAAATTTTCTGATAGTTAGAACAATTAATCAGTGGAACAACCTGCCTCCAGAAGTTGTGAATGCTCCAACACTGGAAGTTTTTAAGAAGAGACTGGACAGCCATTTGTCTGAAATGGTATAGGGTTTCCTGCCTGAGCAGGAGGTTGGACTAGATGACCTCCAAGGTCCCTTCCAACATTATTATTATTATTATTATTATTATTATTATTATTATTATTATTATTATTATTATTATTATTATTATTATTATTATTATTATTATTATTATTATCTTTTATTCATTAAACATGAACCTCAGTCAATTGAACATTCAAATTGGCTGGCGCTGATGGTTGACATGGGTTGCTATCAGTATACCTCCTTAAAATGTAAGATGTTCCGAGTAGCGCAGTTTTTTGTAACATTGCTGGAGTTATTGCAGGAAGCTGCAGTTTCTTGATGTATTTTGCAAAGTTTTGGGACATAGTTCCCAGTACCCGATGACAATGGGTATCACTGTTACACGTTTCATCCATAATTGCGCAGTTTTGATGGCCAGATCGTGATATTTTGTAATTTTTTCCAGTTCTTTTTCTTCCACTCTGGCATCTCCTAGTACAGCGATATCAATCAGCTGTACGCTTCGGTTCTCTACAACTGCGATATCTGGCATGTTGTGTTCCAAATGGCGATCTGTCTGTATTCGAAAGTCCCACAAGATCTTCACCCTCTCATTCTCAACAATTTTTTCCACCCTGTGTTCCCATGACTTTTCGGACACAGGCAAGTTATATTTTTTACACAATGCCCAGTGAATTAATTTAGCGACACAGTGATGTCTAGCTTTATAATCAGTTTGCGTGATTTTGCTGCACTCACAGATTAGATGTTTTTGTTGTTGTTATTATTGTTGTTGTTGTTGTTGTTAATCCCATTATGTCCTAAAGGTCATGTCATGTCCTTAGAATTTGGGTGGGGGAATGTAAATTCTTAATCCCATCAACTGTGGGGGCTGAAGGTGTTTTGTTTATGAATAGATTGGCCCAGTCTTTCTGATTCAAAATCTCCTAACAACTGACCTTTTTTGCTTGAGGCTTTTTCCCTATAGCAGGAAGACTGGGGCAGCTTTTTGCTTTTGATAAGTTTTTTTTCTCCATTTTGCCTTCAGGGGAAATATTCTATCCTGCCTCTTTTAATATTCCCCCAAATATTTCATTCGGGGTGGGTGGGTGCTGACTTCCTACAGTGTGAAACAATAAAGAGCAGGTGTCATTCTTGATTTGGAACCTCCATATTTACTCTAGAATTCAGTCCTGGTATTGTTTGGTGGTCTGCTTGCAAGTATCAATCAACCTTGCTTAGCTTGGGGTGCAATGGGGAATCAGTGGCTAGGTGCAAACACCTACTAATGTAGTCAATTCTATTGGAAACTACAAATGTAGCATCAGGCTTAAGAAGGAACATCAAAAATAAATACACGTGGAAAAAAACTACAGAGATGACCTTGAAGAGGATATGCAGAGACCACTAGTTAAACATGACTGAAGGCCAAGAAAAGAAAAACAAGGTAGAAAAGTGAGGCTTTTCAAGTTTCTGTTACCATAGCCATAATCAATATTTCTCAATCTTAGCAACTTTAAAAGGTATAGACTTCAACTCCCAGAATTCACCAGCCAAAATCTTTACTGGATTTGGTTAAGGGTGTCATGGGAATACAGATAGAGAACTGCTATATTTAACCTTGCTTTTCCAAATCTGTCTCTGCAGGTTTTAGGGCTGAACTTTAATAAGATGGTTGCCCCCCATTCGGGTCTGAGCCGGAAGCCAATGAAGAACACCAGTCATGAGGTGCAGGTTTTGTTTCTTTTTATTGAAGCGCTCCAGCAAAAGGGGCCCCAGCCAGCAAAATGCCAGGACCCAGAACAAAGGATTAAGAAAGCTTTATACAATTTCACTAAAGCAGAAGGTGGGACAAGGCAGGATATATAAGAAATATCATC
>NW_015389280.1:75597-90404 GCF_001527695.2 Protobothrops mucrosquamatus
AAGAAATATCATCTACAGCAGGGCTTTTCAACCAGTGGTACGGGTACCACCTGTGGTACATTGGCACCTGGCTGGTGGTATGCGACCATCCTAGAAAAGTGGTAGCGGGGGAGGGGAATGAGCTGAACCGGTGGCAGCACTGCACAAGCCTGAGCGAGAGATGGCTGGAGCTGCAGGGCTGTCAGGGCTCAGCGGAAGCATCAGGATCAGTGCCTCTTTCTAGCTGATCAGCGCTTCTTCGGGACTGTCGGGGCTCAGTGGAAGCACCAGGATCAGTGCTAGGCTCCAGCTGATCCTGGCACTTCTGCTGAGCCCTGAAGAAGCACCAATCAGCTGGAATGTTCCAGCATCTCCAGAGTCTTGAGATTTACATTCAGATGCATGGCAACTGATTCATATTTCACAGTGTCCCAGGGTCATGTGAAGTGACCAAAACCTGCTGCAACCACCCAGCAGACGGGAGGAATAAAAACCACACACATCCCACCCCACCCCCGCTGCCAATCCTCAACAGAAATGCTCACAACAATGGAAACCTCGGACAGGAGGAAGAGCGCCGCCAAGTGGGCAGGCAGGTGTCTTGCTCGGCTGTGGCTTAGGGGACACTTTTTTCAGTGCCATTGTAACTTCGAACAGTCACTAAGTGAAGTGTTGTAAGTCGAGGACTACCTGTACTTCATCACTTTTTTCCTTTTGGGGGGTCATCAAGTTTTTGACATCTTACTAGGCGACAGGTGGTACTCGGATACTGCCGTATCCTAAAAGTGGTACAATGGGTGAAAAGGTTGAAAAGCCCTGATCTACAGTAATAAATATGTTAGTAATGAACTAACCATTTGTCCTATGGGTCTCTAGCCATCCCTATTCCTAAATCTTGGCTAATGAATGTTCCGAGAGTTATCTCATATACATTCTATTTGCTCCAGGCCATCTCTATTCCTAATGTCTAGCTGAGGTCTACAGAATGTCTTACTGTTATCAGTCCTCTAACCACCTAGAACACGGGTGTCAAACTCGCCAAGTCATGTGACGTGTTGCGAAGTATCGCAACTTTTTTTGCATTGCCGGCAATGGAGTGGGCGCAGCTTTGGTATGATGAAACCGGCCCGCTGGCGGGCAGTTTGACACCTCTGACCTAGAAGTATTACATATTCTCTGTGAATAAACATTCTTTGTTCTTGCCAGACAGACTCCACAATTACAGGCATCCCAATTTTCTTTCAAGTGCATGCCATAGCCTTGCTTAGTTTTAGCAGACAGCCCATCAAGATAATACCTGGTGGTTCTTAACATTTATGTATGTGCAAATCACCTCAACTTGAGAATGGAAGTTTCTGGAGAATTCTAGAACATTCAATTTGTCCTTCAAATTACACCGATGGGCTCTTCTAGAGGTGATTGGATAGTTTTCTGAAAGTTTAGTTTCCAGATCTTGAGAACAATCAGATCGATGATATGTGGGAATGAAACAGAATATTCCTGATGTCTACAGAGATTGTCAAGTATCCAGATCACAGTTATCCCCAAAGTACTTTTTCCAAAAGGAAAGTAGACTTTGTTTGAAAATGTTTCGCTTCTCATCCAAGAAGCTTCAGTTTTTCTGAAGAAATGAAGAAGCTTCTTGGATGAAATGGGAAACAATTTTAAAGAAACAAAAGGAATATTCCAGAGTTTTCCAGAATGTCCCAATCCTGGAAGTTCAGTGGAAAACAGCCCTTTTTGCACATACCTCTTAAAGTCAAGTGATTGAATCTGCACAGAAACATTCATAATCGACAAACAGGTAAACATTTCAGCTCCGTATTTGAAATTTGTGTTCTGAGCAACATTTGGCTTGCATTCTTAGCCTTTGGCAATATTTGATGGTTTCCATGCCCAGCAAAATTTGAATATTTGATTATATTTAACAACGAGCTGGGAACGTGTTTTCGTATTTGCTAGTAGGGCACAAGTTTATGCAGCTTCTCGGAGATCAGTCAGAATTCCCTGCACATTTCAAAACCGTAAGATACTCAATATGAAAAAGAAACACAGGCGATTTACTTTTGGCATGTGCTTGAGGGATACAAACACATCTGCAGAATATTGCTTTATATTATCTGCTGGAAGAAAAAAAATAACAGTTGAAATATGAGGCCTACCCTGAACAAATTAACCATCTCAATCCATCAGGGATAAATTTCAGTAACAGTTCTAATAAAGAGGGATCATAATTACTGGTTCCCAGCTCGGTAGAACAGTGGTTTTTTTTTCAAATTTTGGCACCTTTAAGGTGGGTGGATTTCAAATGCCAGACTTCAACTTCTAGAAATTGCACAGCCAGCATGCTGGCTGATCAGTTTGGGGAATTAAAATCCACCCATCTTAAAAGTTGCCAAATTTGGAAAACACTGTTCTACCATCTGGGAAAGAAAGAAAGAAAGAAAGAAAGAAAGAAAGAAAGAAAGAAAGAAAGAAAGAAAGAAAGAAAGAAAGAAAGAAAGAAAGAAAACAAGAAAGAAAGAGAGAAAGCGAGAAAGAGAGAAAGAGAGAAAGAGAAAGAGAAAGAGAAAGAGAGAAAATAAAGAAAGAAGGTTCTTCAAGTAACAGTGGAGCAACTCTGGAATGAGAATAAATGAAGGGCAAATGTTCTTTTTCAAAACTTTTTTTTCTTTTTCCTGCTGTATTTTTTTTCACTACTTTTTTAAAAAAGCACTTTTTATGCATTTTTTTTTACAACGTATATATTCGTATCGTAAGTATCTTTGTGTTTCATTTCATTTCTCTTTTTTATTATTTAAAAATAACAAAAATTAAGAATCTCTTTGCGGAGTAAGATGGGGAAGCACGTACACTGAATAAATAAACGGATCCTTAAGAATCACGTTTACTAATGATTTCTTAATGGAAAACCGCAGCCTTCCAGCTGGGAAAATATTGCCTCTGCCTTAAATGCAGAAAGCTATTTTCTTTGCTTTTCTTCTTTTATTTTCCCTGTTTCTAATTTTACATCAGTTCTGTTGTAAAAGAAAAGAGATGGACAAAGAGGGCTCTAAATGTATTCAGTTTGGCAACAATATCTATTTTGGGCATTTGTTGCTAATTCATCACTTTGGGCTTAATTAGATCTATTCATTTTTTTAAATTATTGTTTTGGAAAATGTTCTCCCGGGTCAAATCTCCACCAATGCTGGGAATCCTTTCAATATAACTATTGACCTTATTTCTAACGAGTGTTGGGAAAGTTTGGTCAAAATCTCAGGAAAGTTTTGTCAGAAGGGAGACAACGGAATTTTCACTAAGGTCACAAGGCTTAACTAAGATGTTGGTGATGACAACCAAATAGATTTTTGTACCCCTTCTGATACAAAGGTATCTTGAAACAGGGTTTTTTAAATGACTTTAGTCATCCTCATTGTTTTTTATGTTTTTAAATGATTTTTGTGATTATGCTTTAATCATCCTTATTGTTTTTCATGTTTTTAAATGATTTTTGTGATTATGCTTTTGATTATTGCTTGCATTTGTTTTCGGTTTTTTAATTTGGAAGCTGCCCAATGAGACGCAAGGTTACGTGAATTCAGTATAAAGTCAATCATGTGACTGAACTGATTTTGCAACCTTGTTTTGTGGCAGTAGTTAAGTGAACACCGTAGTTGTTAAGCGAAACAATGGTTTGCGAATAGACTAGACTAGACTAGACTAGACTAGACTAGACTAGAATAGAATAGAATAGAATAGAATAGAATAGAATAGAATAGAATAGAATTCTTTATTGGCCAAGTGTGATTGGACACATACAAGAAATTTATCTCTGGTGCATAAGCTTTCAGTGTACATATGAGCAACTAGCAATAAATCATGATCAAAATGATAATACAATCATCATAAGTCATAAGATACAACACAGATAGTCATAAAATACTAAATAAAAGCAATCAACAACAGCTAATTGTGGGAATTAGTTGGTTAGCACATTGATGGCAAGAGGGAAAAAATCTGTGTCTATTGTTTTGGCGGGCAATGCCCTACAGCGTCATCTTGAGGGAAGAAGTTGAAACAGTACGGTTTTGCTGAAAACCAGCAATGCCTATTTTCGCCAAAACCGTCATAAAATGCAGTCATGTGACTGCAAGACATTGCAAAAGATTGATAGATTAATAACAGATTCCCCCCTCCGCTCATCCTACTCCAGTGATGGCGAACCTTTTAGAGACCGAGTGCCCAAACTGCAACCCAAAACCCACTTATGCATCGTCGGGTGCCGAGTGGGTGTGGCCCATTGGGTGGGCGTGGCCAATTGGGTGGGTGTGGCTACGGTGGTAATGGCAGACTGAGTGGAACTAAAAAGTTCAATCAATCAATTCCAACTTTGCAAGATCTTTTTTTTTCCCATGAGAAGTTGAAATTGACTGATTGATTGAACCTTTTTTTTTTTTTGTACACGGTGGCAGAGGCCTAAAGCGAAAAGGTTTTATAAAATCCAGCTGAAGGCCCAGGACTGGGGCGACAGCACATGTGCCCACAAAGAGGGCTCTGAGTGCCGCCTCTGGCACCCATCCCATAGGTTCGCCACCACTGTCCTACTCCCTCCCTCCCCATCTTTTACTTATAGCTGATCATTTGTATTCTAGTAGTACTTTCCTCTAAGTACATGTGTTGTTGTATTGTTTTATTCTTTTTAACATTGTAAGCTGTCCTTAGTCACCTTGTGGTGAGGTGGGCAGTGAACAAATTTAATAAATAAATAAATAAACAGACAGACAGACAGACAGATAGATAGATAGATATGGATGATGTGTGTGTGTGTGAGAGAGAGAAAGGCCATAAAGGCATGTTGCTGGACACCTGAAGTGCAGGCACATGACCACCGAGGGGTAGGGCTGACCATTAGAACTCTGGAAACATGTCATAACTCCCCTTTTTCAGGTTAGTTATAACTTCTAACAGTCACTAAGCAGCCGGTCATAAGTTGAGGACTTATATTGCCAAAGGGAAACTCAGGTTTCAAACTAGCAACGATAAAATCACAAGACCGTGAAGCAATTTCTCTTTCAGCTTTGCTGGTCTAGGGCTGTATTGTTGCTTCCCCCCCCCCCCCCTACTTTCCATCAGGCCAGAGATTTATGGGTTTTGCTGAAGGCAGAACAGATTGGAGACTCTGGAGCTTTTACCTTTTCAAAATTTTCTGCCCTTACGTTGTTGACGTAACCTGACCCTGACCAACATTATGATACGTTGAGTCAATCATCTCCCTCCCAGGACTGATTTTTCTATTGCAGGCATCATGGTTGAACCATCTGGCCTGATTTTGGGGACAGTGTTGTTTTTCTCCTGCCTCTTGTCTACGGAGATTTTCAATCATTCAGGTCATGGTTGTCCCAAAGGTGCTTTTGTAGGAGATGACCAGGCTGAGCCCGAGGGAGGGGTCAAACACCTCATCAGCCTCGAGTCTCTGCGTGCCCACAACAGATCTAAGTCCAGCCCACCTTGAATTCCATTGACTCTTATCTACCACCACTTTGCTTGGACAGTTAGTAGTTCAGATTCTTGTAGAGAATAACCTATATATTTATTTGAACTGCCAAGACATCTGATTTTCTGCACTTGACTGTTTTTTTTTCCAAAAGGCAGCTGAACTTTCTTGGTTTTTTTCCCCTTTGGAAACGTTTCACTTTTCATAGAATTGGAAGGGACCTTGGAGGTCATCTAGTCCAACCCCCTGCTCAAGCAGGAGAGTCTATACCATTTCAGACAGTTGGATGTCCAGTCTCTTCTTCAAAACCTCCAGTGATGGAGCACCCACAACTTCTGAAGGCAAAACTGTTCCACTGGTTAATTGTTCTCGCTGTTGGGAAATTTCTCCTTAATTCCAGGTTGCTTCTCTCCTTGATTAGTTTCCATCTGTTGTTTCTTGTCAAGAAGCTTCTTCAGTTTGAACAAAAGAACGGGTCAGTAACTGAGTTATGAATGAATAAGCTTCTTAGATGAGAAGAAAAATATTTTCAAAGGGAAAAAAAACCAAGAAATTCTAGTTGCCTTTTACGGGAAAAAAGCACCATTGGGACTCCTTACTCTTGGTTTTTAGAATAACTTGACTGATGTTCCGGAGATCTGAAAAGCTTCATTATCTTGACTGATCCTATTTTCCTTCATACATCCATGCTTTATTACAGATGTTGGGTTTTTCTTCTCCTTGATTTCTTCCAGATGTTGGATTTTTCATCGCCCTGATCATTCTTCCGCTCCAGGCTGATGATGCTTCCACACCCCAGGCTGAGAAAAAAGCAGTGGGGCAGAGCAGGTTGCTGAGAGAGAAAAGAAATCGGGGGGGGGGGGGGGCGTTGGTTAAGCACAGGGTTGTCTCTCTTTTGCAAATTGTTTATTTTCCCTGCTGTTTCACAAGCTGTTCAGTCCAACTCTTTTTCTGTGTCTCCAGTGCCTGAGAAGCATCTGCTGGCCATAATGTATGATGTGTGTGTTGCATTCAGCTTCACAAAATTCTAACCAGCTGCATTTTAATAGTATGCTAAAGGCTTGGGAATATTCAATTCAATCAGAATAGAGTCTGGAAGGAATCTGGAGGTCTTCTAGTCCAGCCCCCTGCTCAAGTAGGAGACCCTATACTATTTCAGATAGGTGGCTGTCCAATCTCTTCTTAAAAACCTCCAGTGATGAAGCACCCACAACTTCTGGAGGGAAGCTGTTCCACTGGTTATTTGTCCTCACTGTTTGGAAGTGTCTCCTTAATTCCAGGTTGCTTCTCTCCATCCATCGTTTCTTCTCTTGCCCTCTGGTGCTTTGGAAAATGTGTTGACCCCCTCCACTTCTTTGTGGCAGCCCCTCAAATACTGGAATACTGCTATCATGTCACCCCTAGTCCTTTTTTCCTGAAAGTGAGAAAAAATTAATCAATGGAATAGCTACCCTCCCAGATTGTTGGTGCTCCATTGCTGGAGATTCTCAAGAAAAGATTTGTCCATTTGTCCAGGATGGTATAATGACTCCTGCGTTGGGCAGGGGGCTGGACTAGAAGACCACCAAGGTCCTTTTCAACCGTGGGATTCTATGATTCTACCTGGGAACTACGTATCAATGGGACTTCAGTTAAGAGCAGCAAAATTCCCAGGATTATGGTGAAATCTGCATTCTGTTCCTGTCTAAATAGCAAACTGATTTCTTTTAAAAAAAAATCCAGAGATTTGAGCATTAGGTAATCATAATTCAGCCACCCTTTATGATTATTTTCTACTTAACAAGTTATGCTGCGTTTCCTCTATTTGCATACAACATGATGATCTTTATTGAAATTGTTTTTTTCTAAAAATTCATTGTCCCTGGGAATGTTCAGCCAATGCATATCTGTGCATTGACTTGTTCATGCAAGGGGGAAAAAAACAGTATTTGGTCTGAATCAACTTGCCTTTACGCTCTGCAAGGCTGGGGTAGTTGCATATTTAAAAATCCAATTGTGCTTAGCACAAACCCTGCCAAACGATTTCTTTTTGACATTCTAATCGTTTTGACAAGGTATAAATTGCTCTGCAGCTTGCAATAATCTCCCTTGTGAGAAGCCAGCTGTTTCCAGGAAGGACACGGCAAAATCGTTCTGTGGAGCAACAGATATTTGAGCTGAAAGAAACCTACCCAACGTGGCATTGCTGTTTAAGACCCCCAAAGCAATGCTGGACTTCAGTATGATCATTGCTAGGAGACGAGAACAAAGAGGTGCCTACATCCTAGCAACAAGCAAGGAACATCACTAACTTCATCAATTTGGACTGCTGCGTTCAGTCTTGACCCTCTGAGTTCAGAAAGGAGGTTGGCAAATGGGAAAGGATACAATGACACAAGACAAAAGCACCCAAAGATCCGAATGTGTTCAGAACAGAGAAAAGGACAATAGCCATCCAAATGGGTTTTGAAGAGTGCAACTAGCCAAAAGGCTCATCTTTTCTTGGCCTGTAATTCTGAGAACAGGACATGGAGCAGGGGAAGAAGTTTTAAAAAATGTTCAAGGAGGGTCTTCCCTGGTAGACCTTCAAGCCAAGCTTCAAGATAAAAGCTACCTAACTTCTATACAGAATACAGAATAACAGTGTTGGAAGGGACCTTGGGAGTCTTCTAGTCCAACCCACTGCTCAAGCAGGAGACCCTACACCATTCTGGACAAATGGCTGTCCAGTCTCTTGTTGTAGGGAAAATTGGAAAACGAAGGAGTATTAGGTACAGTATGTTCTCGGTCTTGAGTTACTTGTACAAATAATAAAAAATAGAATTCTTTATTGGCCAAGTGTAATTGGACACACGAGGAATTTGTGCATAAGCTCTCAGTGTACATACAAACAACAAAGTGATGTCATGGATCATAAATCATAATACACAATCATACATCATAAGATGCAAACAACAATTGATAAATCATAATATACCAGCAGGAGAAGATAGTAGGAAAGGTTGAGAGGTGAGGAAGATGAGAAGATGAGAAGGATAATAGCAATACAGCCTACTACAGTGGTGGCGAACCTATGGCCTAGGTGCCAGAGGCGGCACTCAGAGCCCTCTCTGTGGGCACGTGCATCGTCGCCCCAGTCCTAGGCCTTCAGCTGGGTTTTATAAAACCATTTCGCTTTAGGCCTCCACCGCCATGTGCAAAAAAAAAAAAAAGGTTCAATCAGTCAATTTCAACTTCTCGCGGGGAAAAAAAAGATCTTGCAAAGTTGGAATTGATTGATTGAACTTTTTAGTCCCACCCAGTCTGCCATTACCACTGCAGCCATGCTCACCCAATGGCCCACCCCCAGCCAATGGGCCACACCCACCCGGCACTCGACGATGCATAAGTGGCTTTTGGGTTGTAGTTTGGGCATTCAGTCTCTAAAAGGTTTGCCATCACTGGCCTACTACATAAATATCTTTAGGCATAAGACAGTGGTGTTTAGCAGAGTGATGGTGCAGGAGAAGAAGCTATTTTTGTGTCTAGTTGTTTTGGTATGCAAAGCCCTGTAGTGGGCAGACATTGAGGGGAGAAGTTGAAATAGATTATGTCCAGGATGTGCGGGGTATGTAGATAAAGACCAGCAATATAGATAAAAGAGAAATGGAGAAAAATCTTAACAAAGACAGAAAGCTGCTCCAGTCTTCCTGCTACAGGAAATCTGAAGAGCTTTAGAAATGGAGATTTTGTCTCCATTCAGAAAGATTGGGTCACTCTATTCAGAAAGCAAAGTGCAAATAGAGACTCCAGATAAGCAACACAATTAGGCAAGCCAAAAGTTGACAAGATTAGCTTAGACAAACACCTAGGATTTACATTTCCCCTTTTGCCTATAGAGCCAGCCATGACCCCTACATGACCCCATAGGAATCTGGAAACAGAATATTAAAGGACATGTTCTTGCACAGAAACAGGCATCTCAAATACAACGCCCAAAGAAGGTATAAAAACCCACCCACTCTCAACTCCCTTTTGTCAGCTGTCCCAGAACTGCATGCCGTTGTGGTTCTGCTCATCAATAAACAGAAACCTTCTTTCCTAAGCAGCCTCCATTTTATTTGCAGCATCTTAGCCTCCATTTTATTTTATTTCCAGTGTCTTACTCCTGGCTTGGAAGTGGACCTGCTTTTTCTTTCAACATTATTGTTTGTTATAAGATAACATACAAATAAAAACAAACCGTGGGAGAGTTATAGAGAAAAGAAGAATAGTGCAAAAAGAAAAAAATGATTTTCAATTTTTTTTCACTGCAGCAGGACGCAAAACAAAGTTGCAACCTCAACCTTTTACTTTACGTTTCTAAATTTTTCAAGTCATTTCTATAACAATAAAGTCATCCTGGTCATCAAAACCTAAAATAAAATGTTGTTTTTTTCAATTTTGAGCATAAAGTACAGAAGTGGTTTCCAAATGGAAACAAACTATATTTAAAAGATGTTGAGACTCTAGAAAGAGTGCAGAGACAAGCAATCAAGATGATTAGGGGATTGGAGGCTAAAATATATGAAGAACAATTGCAGGAATTGGGTATGTCTAGTTTAATGAAGAGAAGGACGAGGGGTGACATGATAGCAGTCTTCCAATATCTAAGGGGCTGCCACAAGGAAGAGGGGATCAACCTATTCTTCAAAGCACCAGAAGGCAGGTCAAGAAGCAATGGATGGAAACTAATCAAGGAGAGGAGCAACCTAGAACTAAGGAGAAATTTCCTGACAGTGAGAACAATTAACCAGTGGAACAACCTGCCTCCAGAAGCTGTGAATGCTTCAACACTGGAAGTTTTTAAGAAGAGACTGGACAGCCATTTGTCTGAAATGGTATAGGGCAGTGGTGGCGAACATATGGCACACGTGCCAGAGGCGGCATTCAGAGCCCTCTCTGTGGGCATGCATGCCGTGACCCAGAAATGGCGAGGGACTGGCCCCCGCCACCCTGGCCCCACCCACAAGTATGCCATGACCACTGCAGCCACGCCCACCCAGCACCCAGTGATACATAAATGGGTTTTGGGTTACAGTTTGGGCACTGGGTAAGGTGACCAACCGTCCTCCTTTAGGGAGGACAGTCCTCCTTCTGTAAGTTCTGTCCTCCCTCGAAACGTGTCCTCCTACATGTCCTCCTTTTCGATATTTGAAGACTAATCTGCAGGGCTTTTTTTTCCTCATAGAACGCTCAGAACGGCATTCCGGCACCTTTTTTTGATGGTTTTTTTTCAACTTTTGCATGAGCTGTGCTACTCCCACTATTGGCTTTCGAAAGCCAATAGGAATTGCTGCTGAGCGCGCCAAAACACCCGGCCGGCAAACTTTGCACATGTAAGTTGTCTGCAGCGAAGGCAAATTGGCAGGAACTTTGCACCCCTCCCTGCTACCCAACTACACCATCTCCTAGTTAGTCCCGAAGATACCTGGAGGAGACTGGAGTGGTAAGTTTCTCTTGATCTTCGGCTCTACTAGGGCAATAATGGCTGCGGGCGCAAGAGGCAGGGGCGGCCGGGGTGCTGTGGGCGGAGGTGTGAGGAGCGGCAGTGGCCGGCTGCCCCCCGTGCTGTGGGAGCCACGGGGCCGTCTCTACACGGGGCTGCGCAGGGTGAGCGGTGGTGCTGGTGGGGCAGCTGCAGGCGGGGTGTGTCGACAGCGGGCTGCCCCCCGGGGCTGGAGCTGACGCGGCTGGTGCTTTGGGAGCCGCAGGGCCCGCTCTACACGGTGGGGCAGCGGTGCTGGCGGGGCGGCTGCAGGCGGGGGCGCGGCGGGCGGTTGACCTTCCATGGGCCGTGCCAGCTTTTACGATATTTTTTTCTTCAATTTATTTGTGTCCTCATTTTCATTGTAAAAAAGTTGGTCACCTTAGCACTGGGTCTCTAAAAGGTTTGCCATCACTGGTATAGGGTCTCCTGCCTGAGCAGGGGGTTGGACTAGAAGACCCCCAAGGTCCCTTCCAACTCTGTTATTCTGTAATAGATACATTCTTTTCTTTAATTAAAGCCATCAAGATTGCCATCCATTCTTCCATGGTGGGTATTAGTGACCTTGTCACATGTACAAGCAAAGATTGGGATTTCCACCGTTGAGCAGGAATGCGGCCAAAATGCATAAACATAACCATATGAGCCATACGGGAGGGCTTAATATACTTTCATATGGGAAATTATAACTGTAACCAATGGGGAAAAAGCGAAATTTTGAGGGGCACCTGCAGTCTGTGATCATCTTAAGTTGCAGATTGTTTAGCTCATTAGACAAATGATTATGACCAAAGCAAGGGGTTTTTATGGATGCCTCTGGTGGATTCCATTATGGAGTAGGACTGCTTCGATTGTCTCACTGGAAGAAGAACTGGAGCCAGGGTTAAATTCAGACTCTGGATCCAGTCCTCCTTATAGGAAGCTTTTTTTAGCCTATAATGTATACAGGTAGTCCTCAATGTACAACCATCCATTCGTAGATACAACGGCACTGAAAATAGTGACATGACCAGTTTTCATGCTTAGGACTATTGCAGCATCCTTGTGACCATGTGACCAAATTTCAGGAGTTTGGCAACTGGCATGTATTTATCCTAGTGGCGCTATAAAGTCCCTAACTGGGGCAATCAGCAAATGAAATGCAGGCAGTCCTCAACTTACAACAATTCACTTAGTGACCAAAGTTACAATGGCACTGAAAAAAGCGACTTATGACTATTTTCCCACAGAGTGGGTCTCCTCAGGGTGCCGTCAGCCAGACAGTGCCGGCTGGTGACTCCCAGGGGGAGGGCCTTCTCGGTGGGAGCCCCCACCCTCTGGAATGAACTACCCCCAGAGATCCGGGTGATCCCGGATCTCCCTTCCTTCCGCCGCGCCCTTAAGACATGGCTATTCCAACAAGCAGGACTGGCCTAGGGGGAGATTTTTAGTGGGGTTTTAAAAATAATTTTAAATTGACACAGGCCATATCAAATATTTATTTTAATTATGTTTTAAAGTGGGTATCTTTATCTCTGTATTGTTTTTATCAGGCTGTCAGCCGCCCTGAGTCCGTAAGGAGAAGGGCGGGATAAAAATCCAAACAAATAAAATAAATAAATAAATTAACAACTGTTGCAGCATCCCCATGGTCACATGATCAAAATTCAGGTACCTGGCAACTGACTCATACTTATGATGGTTGCAGTGTCCCGGGATCATGGGATCACTTTTTGCGACCTCCTGACAAGCAAAGTCAATGGAGAAGTCAGATTAATTTAGTAACTGTGTTACTAAATAAATTCAGAAGGAATACCACTAGAAAAAGTTGAAAGGATCACGCATCTCGGTTCTAATTTACATGAAAGCTGGGACATGACCGCTGAAGTAAAGACAAGGATAGAGAAAGCTCGAACACCATTCTTCAAAATGAAAAAGATCTTCTGCAATCACCATATAATAATAATAATAATAATAATAATAATAATAATAATAATAATAATAATAATAATAATAATAATAATAATAATAATAATAATAATAATTTAATTTATATACCGCCCTTCTCCCATAGGACTCAGGGCGGTTCACAGCATAATTAAAAACAGATACTATACACAAATACAAAAATACAAAAACACAAAAATATAAACCCCAATAAAAACCGAATTAAAAACCNTTGAGGGCGCGGCGGAAAGTAAGGAGATCCGGAATCATCCGGATCTCGGGGGGCAGTTCGTTCCAGAGGGTGGGGGCACCCACAGAGAAGGCCCTCCCCCTGGGGGTCGCCAGCCGACATTGCTTGGCCGACGGCACCCTGAGGAGGCCCGCTCTGTGGGAGCGTACCGGTCTATGGGAGGGAATCTGTGGCAGAAGGCCTAAAACTGAAAATCAGGCTTGTCAGATGCTATATTTTTTCTATCCTGCTCTATGGAGTAGAGAGTTGGTCTCTGACAGAAGGCCACCTGAAGAGACTAGAAGCATTTGAAATGTGGATTTACAGGCGGCTGTTTGCGTATAAGCTGGGTTGACAAGATCAGAAATGAGGAGGTGATCAGCCGCCTGGGAAAGCCAAGGGAAATCATCAAAACAATTAAAAAATGAAAGTTAGAATATTTCGGACATGTGATGCGACACCCAGAAAAATACGGCGTACCCCATTTAATCCTCCAGGGAAAGATTGAAGGCAAATGAGGTCCAGGCAGAAGAAGAACATCATGGCTTCAAAATCTAAGGGACTGGTTTGGACAAAACTCAGCAGCACTTTTTCGTGCGGCTGCTGATAAAAACAGGATCACCGACATGATTGCCAACATCCGATAACGGATATGGCACAAGAAGAAGAAGAAGTTACTAATTTAACAACTGCAGTGATTCACTTAACAGCTGTGGCAAGAAAGGTTGTAAAATAGGGCAAAACTCACTTGCTTAGCAATGGAAATTTTGGGCTTAGTTGTGGTCGTACGTCAAGGAAAACTTATATGCAGTGAGCTAGTCTCATGAAATAATGGTGGTCCCCTTCTAAATGGGACTCTCAAATTTGCCTCAAAGAGTAGCTATTATCTGGAGCTACAAAAATTCATGTACACTTAGCAACTTTTGAAATTACCCCAAAAACTACTTACGACCCAATGCCAAAGTTCTGATGGTCACTCTCATCCCCACCACCCCTGCAGTCATGTAACTTGCCTTGTGAGGACTGGACAACTGGCCCACTTTTACGGCCATTTGTAGCACCCCATTTCACAGGGCCACAATTTAGGATGTTTTTTGCTGGAAACTGACAGAAAGAGGGCCCAAAGTGAACAGTGGATTCGCTTAGCAGCCATCACACTGGCTGAATTATCACTGCATTCGCCAGCAAAAAGATTAATAAAATTGGGTCGGTCACATGACGACCCACTTTATCACCCCCAGGACCTATAATTACCAGGCACAGTTGCGGCTGTAAGTCAAGAACTACTTGTAATCAATAGATGTCCTCACACTCTTTGATCTGGCAACTGTCCGGATCTTTGCAACTCAGAACTGCTGACTCTATTTTTTATATATATATATATAAAGTTTTTATTAATTTTTCAAATTAAACAACAAATAATACAAATATGATGCATTTACTTAAAACACAAGCAAAAAAGATAATCCTACTCAATACGTTTTCGGAGACGCTCGGCAGTCCTCGCCTTGCATCCACCCTCATTCACTTTCCTCTTCCTTCCTCCCCCTAAACCCACAACCTCTCCTCTTTCCTCCTTTCCACCTCCCTACATCCCATCTCCCTTCTTAACCACCTCATCGAGTGCAGTTTGGGGTACCAGCCGAGCATCTCCTCTTTTTAATACAATTCCATTATTTACCTATAATATATAAATACATCAATTTTTATAA
>NW_015389280.1:91408-95346 GCF_001527695.2 Protobothrops mucrosquamatus
CTCTTGAGACTGATCCTTCAGGTATGCAGATATTTTTGCCATTTCTGCTGACTCTATTGAACTCCTGAACTGAGCCACAAAAAACCATCGGTTGTCCCTTCCCCAGCTCAGAAGACGTGTTCCCAATCCATCTAAGGACTCCCCAGATCTTATCACGTGCCATTTTTCAAATCTCCCTGCCATGGTCAACTTTTCCAGCTTATTCCTGCAAACTGAAACTACTGCTGAGTCACAGGAGCTGTCTGGCTATCTGCACTTATATATCCATTCATTCATTCCAGCTCCTGATTCCAATGGTTAAAAGCCTGATTTCCTTTCCAGACCTTCTCCTTTCATTATGGTGTGGGAAGTCAGAGCCCCCCAGAGAAGGAAATATTAAAAGGGCAGAAAAATATATTTTTCCTCAAAAGGATTGTAAAAAGCAGAAACCAACCCAGCCCCCAAGTCTCTTTCTTTGCCCCAAGCAGGAGCCAGCCCTATACAAATGCAAATGTAACCATCAGAAAGTTGGAGCCAGAAAACTCAAGAAGACAAAGAGACCTAAAATCTGCATATCCCACCTGAGATGGGACTTAATAGGACTAACCCATTACCATCAGGTATACCAGAGAGTCACACCTAGACTCAGGTCAGAATAAGTGACACAGGAAATATCCTCAAAGTTCATGCCACAGGAACAGGAAACTATTCCAAACAAAAGGCTAGAGAGGGTATAAAAATCTACTGCCCATGTGCTCAGGTCCTTCTTTCCTCTGGTCTTTCCTGCAAGAACCATCTTTCTGCCTCTTCAACCATCTTCCCAAAGCAGTTGCCATGTTGCTTATTTATTCCCGGCTTGGATGAACCAGGATGAAGACTTTACTTCCAACAATGGTTTCTGTATCTGGGCTGGCAAACTCTGGGCATCTACCAGATGGTGGACAACTCGCTATCTGTCTATCTCATCGTCCACTGAATTCTGCTCCAGAGTTTGTCAGCCCAGATAGAGTAGCTCTACCTTTCCTCCCACACTACAATAGTATGTGGGAATTGGAGATAGGAGGGAGAGCTGCAGCTTAGATGGAAGGAGAGATAAGAGGCTGCTGAGCCCAGAGAAGGAAAGGGATACTGGCAAATACCTCAGACCCTCCCTAGTCTCTTGGCCTCTAAAGCATGGGGGAGATATATACTTTCAGATTCTGTTAATGTGAGATTGTGAGTCCTAGTCCCACTTTAGGCATGAAAGTCAGCTGAGTGACTTTGAGTCAGTCACCAGGAGACTGCGAATTCTAGTCCCGCCTTAGGCATGAAAGCCAGCTGGGTAACTTTGGACCAATCACCAGGAGATTGGGAATTCTAATCCTTCCTTAGGTATGAAAGCCAGCTGGGTGAGCCAATCACTAGGAGATGGTAATTCTAGTCCTGCCTTAGGCATGAAAGCCAGCTGGGTGACTTTGAGCCAATCACCAGGAAATGGTAATTCTAGTCCCGCCTTACGCATGAAAGCTAGCCAGGTGACTTTGAGCCAATCACCAGGAGATGGTAATTCTAGCCCTGCCTTAGGCATGAAAGACAGCTGTGTGACTTTGGGCCAATCACCAGGAGACTGGGAATTCTAGTCTTCCCTTAGGTATGAAGGTCAGCTGAGTGACTTTGAGCCAATCACCAGGAGATGATAATTCTAGTCCCACCTTAGGCATGAAAGCCAGCTGAGTGACTTTGGACCAATCATCAGGAGGTGGTGAGTTCTAGTCTTCCCTTAGGCATGAAAGTCAGCTGGGTGACTTTGAGCCAATCACCAGGAGATGGTAATTCTAGCCCCGCTTTAGGCATGAAAGCCAGCTGGGCAACTTTGGACCAATCAACAGGAGATGGTGAGTTCTAGTCCTATCTTAAGCATGAAAGCCAGCTGGGTGACTTTAGGCAGATCACCAGGAGACTGTGAGGTCTAGTTCCGCCTTGGGCACGAAAGCCAGCTGAACTTTGAGCCAGCCCCTCTCTCTCTCAGCCCAGCCCCACCTCACAGGGTTGTGGTGGGGAAAATAGGAGACAGAAAGAGTATTATGCATGTTCACCACCTTGAATTACTTTTAAAGTAATACGGTCAGGATAGAAATCTAGTAAATAATGTAATCTTAGAATTCCGTACTTCTGGATGGGCTGCAAGGCTGTCAGATATGATCTCTCTGTTTGGTTTGTAGGTAGGCAGCAAAACCTTGCTGTCATGTGTTTGATTAACGAAACACTTAAAAGGACTTTCAGGCATATTTTTTCCTTAAAGCATTTATTAAGGATACAGAGACGTCAGTACAGCATGGTGGAAATGCTTAGGTCTGCTTCTCTTCCGTTGCGCATATACATTCCAAGCATTTCCCACTCCCTTATTGTAGGGTCATGGTTCACATCTTCCAATCAACTTGGAAGATGTGATTTACTTCCAGTGTCTTTCTCCCGGGCTATCCTTATGCTCCTCCCTCTTTCCCAGTTGCTGGTTTAACTATATAAATACCAGACAGTTCTGCATATTGTCAAAGCAAGAATATACAGTATTTGCAGCGTTGACACTTGCAGCTTTTTATGCTTCTTAAAATGTTCCAAGAGCTGCAACTGAAAGGGATTTGAAGGCCTTTGAAAAGCAAGCGAGGGAGCCCAGTTGGGACGAGAAATGTTGCCTTTCAGCCATCATCTTATCCTTTCGAGCTCAAGAGCTAGGAATGAAAGAAAACTGAAGGAGAAATTATCTGGCTGTCAACCATGCACACACCAAACATCCTCAGGCTATGGGTTCCTGCCACAACAAGAGGAAGGAAGAACAATCCCCTTTAGAAATGTCATGCATGGAACATCGGGACAAATTCTCAATTAAACTGCCATCACAGCCCTTTTTTGCTCTTGTTTGTAGAGTCAGCATTACAACTGGCAATAAAAGGGCTGTCAGCACAGAAGCAATTAGTCCTCACGTCTTAAGAGATGCGAAGAGCCAAGCGTGAGATTTTTCTTTGTTTGTTTGTTTGTTACTGTCGTTCTGACTTGCAAACTGTGCCTCAGATCTCACAATGGAAAAAATTAAACCACTTACGGACTAGCTTTCGTTACATGTATTCCCATTCCACCTTCCAGAATTCCAATCCAATTGGTAGAGAAGGGATAACAGGGATAATGGGATCTGATGGGAGAGTTTTACTCTGGAGGTGGCTGCTAGGTTGATAGCAGATTCCCGCCTCCCAGTCGCTCTCTGCTCACCACTCGCCCATCTGTTTTTAAACATACTGATTTCTCTGTTTTCATTTTCTTTGCTTATTTCATTGTTCTGTTGAAAGAAAAGTCTTCATCCTGGTTCATCCAAGCCGGGGATAAATAAACAACATGACGACTGCTTTGGGAAGAAGGTTGCAGTTTATGAAGAGGCAGAAAGATGGTTCTTGAGGGAAAGACCAGAGGAAAAAAGGGCTGAGCACATGAGTAGTAGGTTTTTATACCCTCTCTAGCCTTTTGTTTGGAGTAATTTCCTGTTCCTGTTTTGAGGCTATTTCCTGTGTCATGTATTTTGACCTGAGTCTGGGTGTGCCCTTTGGCCCTTGCGAGTTAATCCTACCATGTCCTGTCCCAGGTGGGGTATGGAGATTTTAGGTCTTTGTCGTCTTAATCTCCTAGCTCCCTGGATTTACATCTGCATCTCTATAGAACTGGTTTCTGCTTGGGGGAGGGAGACCTGGGGCTACCAAAGAAAACGGCATGCTTTTCTGTCTCTTTAAAATCCATGAAGGAAGAAGAAGAAGAAGAAGAAGAAGAAGAAGAAGAAGAAGAAGAAGAAGAAGAAGAAGAAGAAGAAGAAGAAGAAGAAGAAGAAGAAGAAGAAGAAGAAGAAGAAGAAGAAGAAGAAGAAGAAGAAGAAGAAGAAGAAGAAGAAGAAGAAGAAGAAGAAGAAGAAGAAGAAGAAGAAGAAGAAGAAGAAGAAG
>NW_015389281.1:0-77632 GCF_001527695.2 Protobothrops mucrosquamatus
TAGCCAGGAGTCAACACTGACTCAAAAGACTAAAAAAAGAGACATAAGCATCTGTTCCCAACCACAATTATAGATACTCCTCAACTTCCAACCACAACTGGGACTAGAATTTCTACTGATAAACAAGACAGTTGTTAAGTAAGTCATGCCCAATTTTACAACCTTTTTTTTCCCACAGTTGTAAAGCAAATCACTGCAGCCATTAAGCAAATCCATCTTTCCCCCATTGACTTTGCTTGTCAGAAACTGGCTGGGAAGGTTACAAATGGTGAACACGTGACTCTGGGATGCTGCAACCATTGCAAATACATCCCAGTTGCCACAAGACTGAATTGTGATCAGGGGACCACGTGGATGCTATGACAGTCGTAAGTGTGACAACTGGTTGCAAGTCATTTTCTTCAGTGTTATTGTAATCTCAAATGGTCACCAAATGAATGTCAAGGCCTACAAAACAATGAAATGGGCATTGTCATGTCTCCATGCCTGCATTGTGACTCACATACTATATGCAAAACCACAACGGGTGGATTTTGTGACATGACACATACTCGATCCCTTTCCCCATTTGGCCTCTCCCCTAGACCTCTTCAGTTAGGGGCCATAAGGATAGGACCATTTTGCCAGGCCTTCTCAGACCCAAAGCATCAAAAGCTTTGGAGCCCCTAACTATAGAGGTCAAGGGGGGAGGCAAAATAGCAATAGCAATTACTTATACACTGCTTCATAGTGCTTTACAGCATTCTCTAAGCCATTTAGAGTGAGCATGTGGCCCCCAACAATCTGGGTCCCCATTTTACCCACCTCGGAAGGATGGAAGGCTGAGTCAACCTTGAACAGATCAGGATTGAACTGCTGGCAGTTGGCAGAATTAGCCTGCAATGCTGCATTCTAACCATTGCACCACCATGGCTCCTTGGGGGAAAGGGACCAACCATATGTCATGTCACAAAGTTCACCCGGTATGCTTATATAGATATTGCATATACAGAGACAAACATACACACATATATTATCATCTGCCAGCAATGTCCCCCTGGATTCTACATAGAACTGAAAGTCCAAACTTTGCTCATAAGAAGTAAAGGACAGAAGTTTGATAGCAAGTCTAAAAAACAAAACAAAATGTGCTCAGAACATTACAGTTTGGAAGTAACCATTTTATCAAAAAAAACCAACAACGAGTACCACACAATTGAGAGATTGCTGAATTCACATACATCAGATGCTTTCAAGCTATCTCAAAAGGACTCCACAAGCACAATGGATTTTAGCACTTTACAGTTGCTAATTGATAAAGAACTTGTAATTTGTGTCACATGTAAACTCCATCTGCATAACCAACCTCTTTCCTCACCCATCTCACCCCATTTTTGGATCAGAAAGTCTACTTCTGATTTATTATTGTAATGAATTTTAACAGTTTGAGAAGCACGGTGCTGTTTTGTTTCTAAATAAAAAGATTGGTGCTGTGTGGGACTGGGAAAGGGAAAGGATGTGTTGGTATGCTCAAGTAGCACCTGTCAGCAAACTCTTTAAAGCAACTGCATCTTTTCTCAGAGTGCTATGCAATTGCAGAAGACACATTTTAATTTAATGAGCTGCAAGTAGATGCTTATCTGAGCACACTCCCAAAAACTGCCCAGCCCTAAAAGCTTTGCATACTATAGTAACATCTGTCCTCCTTTGCCCAAACATTGCCAGATTCAGCAAAAGATGCTTCTGTTTTCTTCTTCTCAGAGGGATTTAAAATTTAGTTTGAATTTCTTTTGTGGATTCTCTTCAACTTTAATCCTGCAAAGAGGCAGAAAATGCCAGTGTTGTTGGATTCTGTTTTCACTGCTCTTTAAGACTGTGTGTGCAGTGACTTGTCTCTTGGTTAATGTAGTGATTAGGATGTGTGGTTTATTCTCAGCTGCTATACAATGAGAAAACAATGCATTTTAATGCAATTGTTTTTAATTGTTTAGCAGGGGTCCAAATGGGAGTCAGAGACATTGACATGAACTTGTAGTTTTATATATAAATATATTTTACATCAAATAAAATAGTCAGGCACATCACTATATCATGAGGTAAATTGTCAGGTAAGTTACAGAGCACACAGAAGAAAAAAGTGGGAACAAAAGGGAAATTACCCCTTCACACCCACAGCAACCAATCACAGTGCAAATAATAATAATAATAATAATAATAATAATAATAATAATAATAATAATGATGATGATGATGATGATGATGATGATGATGATGATGATGATGATGAATGATGATGATGATGAATGATGATGATGATGAATGATGATGATGATGATGATAAAGTTGGAAGGGACCTTGGAGATCATCTAGTCCAACCCCCTGCTCAGGCAGGAAACCCTATACCATTTCGGACAAATGGCTGTCCAGTCTCTTCTTAAAAATTTCCAGTGTTGGAGCATTCACCGCTTCTGGAGGCAGGTTGTTCCACTGGTTAATTGTTCTAACTGTCAGGAAGTTTCTCCTTCGTTCTAGGTTGCTTCTCTCCTTGATCAGTTTCCATCCATTGCTTCTTGTCCTGCCTTCAGGCGCCTTGGAGAATAGCTTGACTTTGCCTCATGCAGGAGCCCACCCTCTCCAACCAATCAACTGTAACTGTGTGTTTCGGTTCTTTGTACAACCCCATTGTTAATAATTTTGAATTGTTTAAAAAATTCTTGTTTGCTGCCAGGAGTCATTTGGTGAGACCAGCCGCCACACAAATTGAATGCACAGATATAGTTGTTCCATTTTCTAAATTAAAAGGGCTCAGGGCCGAAAATTCTTCTGGAAGCCATCCTGAAAGACTGCAAACCAATAGAGTAACAGTTGCAGAATTCTCAAATAAGGCTACCGTATTTTCCTTTAGAAAGTTAAAAGCATTTTGCCTCCCTACCCAGCTGAATGAGATGATTTGGAAGTAATGTCCAGCAGCAGCACTACACTTAAAATCATTACAAAAGGAGAAGCTGGAAATTTGTTGTCAGTTGACAGCAACAAGCAACCTATTACAGATTGATTGCAGGGGCTGCAATTTGCTTTAAGGTGTGGGAATGGAAGTGTGAGGTGAAATGTATTTTTTCCTCTCAGCACACCTGCAAAAGAAGAGGGATTATTATGGGACTGTGAAAGAGCCTGAGGACATTTTTAAAGTGTGATGCAAGCAACAGGAAAACGTACCCATCACCTCTGCAACAGGGGCAAGTGAGTTTATGTATATTTTGATGTTACAGAAATACTTAGCAATTATACTAATTTCCCCAATGCATTTTTTCCATTTGCAAACAAAGCCCACAGTTTGCTTTTCAGGTGGTGAAATGTATAGCCCTGGGGGCAGGGCAGCTGGAGATCATATTCTCTCCTTAACCTTTCCTATCTGCTGCACCATAAATGTATTCTTACTATAAATATTCATGCTGAGATGATGCCTCAAGCATATGCCAAACGGGCTGCCTGCAAAGTGGACTTTTTTCCAGACAAAAGTTTGCAAACGTTTTTCTACTGCGTTTAGCATTTTAACCTAGAAGGGAAAAATGTACTTTCATAATCCACTGAGAGTATGTTACATAGATGTTGAAGAATTTGACTTTTAAAAAAGCTAAAAACAATGAAAAATGGTTTTCTCTGTATATACATACAGGTAATGGGGGTGCAGGCTTTTTTTTTTAATAGAAATTTTGGGCTCAGTTGTGGCCGTAAATTGAGGACTACATGTATTCAGCAAAAGCAATGGGAGCTATAGAATGGGAAATTATCTTACTCCTATGCTAGAGCACTGAACATTCACGCTTAGCTGTTTTTTTAAGGAGAGAAGAGAAAGTTATGGAAAAGGAAGCTAATCTTCTGGTAGTGCAATCCATAGACCTTAGTTCTCACAGACTTAAGTTTTTGCATATAATGTGAATGATGGTTACCTGCTCTAGTTCACTGTCGTTGCCATGCATTTTGAAAACCAGGAACGTCCACAGAGTAGTCTGGCTAACAGCAGTTGCTGGTTCGTTTAGTTCAGTGGTTCTCAACCTTTTTAATGCCGCGACCCCAACCGGTCGTAAGTCGAGGACTAAACCGGTCGTAAGTTGAGGACTAAACCGGTCGTAAGTCGAGGACTACCCAACCGGTCGTAAGTCGAGGACTTTCCCTGCCCGCGAGCGCCGCGCATGTGTGGTTCTGCTCCGGCCGAGGCGTAGCTGGCAAGGGGCAGAGACGGAGCAGGCCGACCACCAGCTGGCCCAGCCCAAGGGAGGTAAGGCACCCGCCGGAAAAGGGGAAAAAATGGCAGACAGCCTTGCTTGGCGACCCCCGTGAAATAGTCGATCGACCCCAAATGGGGTCGTGACCCATAGGTTGAGAACCGCTGGTTTAGTTCACATTGTCATGCTATCCAGGGTGCACTATGAAGAGGCGAACTAGCTTCACACCTTACATGCCATTTTTGCTGGGACTCTCTGTATAAATGGGGCAAAATGTCCTCCCCTCAGTAGGACTGCAGGGGTCCCACCTCCAACTGTGGATCACATTGTGAGCACTGTTAGCTGAGGGCATATACCAGTCCAGGATCTGATTTTTTTAAAATAAAACCATGATGCTCTTCAATAGTTAGATGGCCTAGACCAGGGGTAGGTGACCTTGGCTCTTTTATGACTCGTGGACTTCAACTCCCAGAATTCCTGAGCCAGCCATGCTCTGGGGAAAGGGAGAGGTTTCCAAGCTGAGCCATGCTGGCTCAGGAATTCTGGGAGTTGAAGTCCACGAGTCATAAAAGAGCCAAGGTTGCCTATCCCTAGCATGGACATTGATATTTGAACATAGATCCTTTTAACATTTGTATTTAATGGGTTCTACTAATCTAGTTGAAATGTTAATAGATATTGCTAGTCCATGTATCATATGCCATATGCTAAATAAATAAATCTGCTCTATTCTTGCAGGCTTGAAGATGCAGATACTTTATTACAGACTTCACACACACACCTACCTTATGATCCTGTCTAGGTACCTTGTAGAGCAGGGGTGTCAAACTGCCGGCCCATGGACCGGATACATTATCAAGCCCATCCCATTGCCGGCAATGTCAAAAAAGTCATGATACATCGCGACATATCACACGACGTTGTGAGTTTGACACCACTGTTGTAGAGACTTTACCTGACATGATTCCATTATATCATTCCCAAGTGAAGGAATGTGTTGCCTTAGGAATCCCAAAGGTGTTTTTTTCAAGAGGCAATTGGACTTGGTTTCCCTTTGAAGACATTTCGCTTCTCCCCCAAGAATCTTCTTCAGTTCTGACTGAATGGTGAAGAATGGAAGGATTATGCTGAAGAATTGAAGAAGCTTCTTGGATGAGAAGCAAAATATCTTCAAGAAAAAAACAAAAGAAGTCGAGCTGCCTCTTGAAAAAACACCTTTGGGACAACCATGACTTAGATTACTTAAAATCTCTATAGACAGTCCCTTGGGAATTATTTGGCTCCTACTCTTCACTTAGAAATTTTCTTAAAATGCATCTCTTTCCGCAGACTTGCTTAAATGGAGGTGCCAAGTTTTGATTTTAGTTTATTTTTTAAAACTGTATTTTATACTTAATCGTTGTTACCTGTCTTGAATAGTCATTTGAGAAGAAAAATGGGATATAAATAGGCAGTGATGTCTCCCTTAGGATTTAATGGAAGTGCGGGAAACCAAGAATACTGTACAACAATGCTGAAATGACTGCACAAAGAAAGACACAATTTTGAATCACCTGATATGGAAATAAGCACAAAAACATACGCCACCCCATTTTTTTTCCAAATTTCTCTTTTCATTTGATATATTTTAAGAAAACTCATCAAAATAAATAGTGCATTCAATTGTTGTTAACGATCATTTTGTTCAACACTGTCCCACAACTAATAGTATTTAATTTCTACACAACTGAAACTATTCCGTTGTGTGGCTCATGCAAACAACATGTCCTTGTTAAAATCAGATAAAAGAAAGTACCTTTTCTTGCTCTGGACTGAGCAGATTGCTCACTCTTTTCAATATTCTCTTCACTGACTGGTTTATATAATGGTCAATATGAATGACAACACAATGACTCCTCAATTTGAGAATGATCCTACAGAACATAGAATCATAGGACCAGATATCTCTTGGTCCAACCCTCCTGGCTCAAGGCAGGAGACATTATACCATCTCAAATAGTTGTCCAGTCTATTTTCAAAAACCTCCAATGAGGGAGCATCCACAACTCTACAATGCAAGTTATTCCACTGAATAATTGTTCTCACTGTTAGAAAATGTCCCCTTCTAAGTTGGATGTCTCCTTAGCAAGCTTCCACCCATTACTTCTGGTCTTGCCCTCAGGTACTTAGGAGAATAACACAACCCCCTCCTTCTCTGTGACTGCTCCTCAAGTAATGGAAACAGTTATATCCTGCCTAAGGTCTTTTACCTTCACTCCTTTCTGTAGACACAGTTTGTAATCTTAAAGTTTGGTGAGTTTTGTAGACGGTTATATTGACTAAATCACTTACAGTGGTACCTTGGTACTCATTGTTAATTGGTTCCAGGAGGCGTGATAGGCATCAAAAACAATGAGTACCAAACAAATTTTTCTCATAAGGAATAATGTAGTGAGTGGTAAAGCAACTGACACTGACAAGTTCTAGCTTGTTCTGACAGGCCATTTAAGCATTTGGGGCCATTTCCCCAAAACATAAGTTTGATTTTTGACTTAATTAATTTCTAGTTGTTCCTCATTGCAATATTGTCCTGATTTTCAACCCATTCTTCCCAATCCTGTTTGTGTTACTCAGCAAACAAGGACATCATCAACAGAAAGTGAAGGAGATACTTTCCCAGAACCTAGAGATGGAGGGAAGAAAAGTCAAAATAAGAGTTAGTTAAAGGGGAGGAGGGATGCTGTGTTCTGTCTACAATGGACAGATAAATTATCTAATCACAATTCTTTTTTACAGTAATTTTATTAAAAATAACAAATATGTAATTTTTAATAAAAAGTAACAAAAGAACTATGCAGAGCTTGTATCCTTTCAAGGATACACCCACAGTTTAAGCAAGATAGTTATTTCTCTTTTCCAAGTTTTTCAAGTCAGCTGAGGGGTGATTCATTGATTGAGAAAGGAATTGAGTATCTGACTTGATTGACCCTGACTTTGTGGGCTGAGAGAGGGTGACAGGCCCAAGGTCAGTCAGCCAGTTTTCAAGCCTAGAGAGGACTAGAACTCACAGTTTCATGGTAATTGACCCAAACAAACCCAGTCAGTTTTCATGCCTAAAACAGGACTAGAACTCACAATTGTCTGGTTTCTAGCCTGATGCCTTAACCACTAGATCAAATTTGCTCTCTATCCTCTACAGCAGGAGTCTTCAAACTTGGCCCTTTTATAACTTGTGGGCTTCAACTCCCAGAATTCCTCAGCCAGGTGGCTGAGGAATTCTGGGAGTTGAAGCCCACAAGACATAAAAGGGCCAAGTTTGAAGACCCCTGCTCTACAGCATACATGTTCTATAATGTCCCAACATGGTTCTGGAAGATTTATCAATACATCATTCTTAATTAAAAAACATTTCTTATTCTTTTAGCCAACTTCTTGCTCCAAGGCCAAACAGTACTAAAATATAGTTTTGCCTGCCTTGCGACAGATTGCCTCGCATTCAAGATCAACAGCAATGTAGCACAACAGAACATCTGCAGCTACAATGAGCTAATTTAATCTCACTTCATCAAGCCTCTACTGCTTTCAAGGACTGTTGTTCCTTGCAAAATGAAGGCTGCATAAAAATATGTCTTTAGTCAATATGGCATTCTACAGGAAAGCAAAGGGGAAAGAGAGTCTGTCAAACTGAGGCAAGCCTTCATTAAATGCAATATATCAAATTAGCTTCTACAAAATAATTTAATTAGCATACACATTCAGATTTAAACACACAGTCAAGCTAGCACACAATGTTCTGAAACTATTCTATTCCTCAAGGATGTGACATTAAAAACATTTCTTTAATGAAATGATGTTAAACTTGAGAAGACTGATTCTTTCCAATGAAGTCAAATAAGTCAATAATCTATCTGAATTCCAACATCATGTTTAGGTTTTACTAAAAAGTGCAGATCAGCCTTCCTGTTCAAGATGCCCATATTGTAACTTTTACAGAGTTCAAATCCCAGATGGTTATTTATGTATTTATTAAACATGTTTATATGGCCATCCAACTCACCCACATTGACTCTGGGTGGTTTACAACATTAAAATGCCACAATGTAAAAATTCATAAACACACATAGAGAAACGTTTAAAGTAGCAGCATCAATCGGAACAGGGGTAGGCAACCTCGGCTCTTTTATGACTCGTGGACTTCAACTCCCAGCATAGCTGACTCAGGAATTCTGGGAGTTGAAGTCCACGAGTCATAAAAGAGCCGAGGTTGCCTACCCCTGAACCAGACCAACCACTTAATCAGCTCCATATCAACTTGGGGGTTAATATAGGTCACATTGCTTAGTGAAGTCTCTAAGCTGAAATTCATACTTCTGGAAGGTGCCAAGGTGAGATCTTTGGTAATGATACAGGATTCCTATCTACCCACAACCTAGTATTAGCTTATTCTGGAAAGCTGATGATTGTGGCTCACCAGAAAAAAAATAAGTTAACACAAAAATTCCCAAGTTTCAATCTCTAGCTATTTATATGGTTTTTATGTTTTTAATTGTACACTGCCCAGAGTTCCTCTGTGAGACATAGTTCCTAAATTTCATAGGGATACAGAGGAAGGGGAGAGAGAGAGGGAGGGAGGGAGAGAGAGATGATAGACAGACAGACAGACAGACAATGGTTTTCAGAATCCTATTAAGACAGGAACATTTAAGAAAATGGAATGTAGGTACAGTATAATCTCCTGCCAACCTAGCAGTTCAAAAGCATACAAAATACAAATAGATAAATAGGTACCACTTTGATGGGAAGATAACAACATTCCGTGCGCCTCAGCATACAGCCATGCCAGCCACATGACCATGAAAGTATCTTCAGACAATGACTTGGCTCCCTCGGCCCCCTAGATTCGTGCACTACTGGACAGGGGAAACCTTTAGCTTTTTTAGATATGCATTTATTTAGATAGGTCATATGACTATTGTCAAAGCAAGAATATTCAATATTAGCATTAACATGACAACTATGTCTTACAAACAACTCTGCTAACAAACACAAAAGACCTATATTGCAAGACCAATATTAAATAAAAATATAATTAAAATAATCAAATAATCCAGGCAACACACAAATCACTCACATCACCTGGCCCTAATACTTGAGGGAAAGGACAGGTCTCCAGAACCTTGAAGAAGGCAATAGGATGGGGTCATCCAGATCTCTTAGATGAGGAGGCTATTCCAAGGAAAGGTTCAGTGGCCAATCAATCCGAATAGAGCCGGAAGGGACCTTGGACATCTTCTAGTCCAATTCCCTGCTCAAGCAGGAGACCCTACACAATTTGAGACAAGTGACTGTCCAGTCTCTTCTTAAAAGCCTCCGGTGAGGCTTCTGATTTCCATTAGATGAAACCATTTTAGAGAAAGGATCTGGAGCATGCCCACATTGCCAGATGATAACAGAGGCTCCCACAACTAATGTTGCAAGTGAATTATTTCCATTTTTATCCACAATGAACACTACTTTAGAAAAAAGCCTCACTTAGGTAAGATCTCAAGTCTACAGCAAGTAGATTAAAATGTAATACTGTAATTGTCTGTAGCATAAAAAAAAGGGGGGGGACTACTGCTGGCTTATTTTTCAGATGCTTCAGGCTAACATGTAGCATAGAGAGTTGAACCAATAAAATGTTATCAGGAAAGAAGTTTGACTCCTACACTGATAAGCAAGTGCTTGGCCGCTTCCCTATCTCCATCCCCTCAGGTCAATGGAGTTTACACAGTTCACACTAGAGAAATAATTCCGGTGAATGTTAGCGGATACTCTCAAGTGTTTATTTTTGCATGGAAGGCAAGGGCACAAGGAAAAATGCCTTCAAAAGAAACAAACCTATCATCTGTAGAAGTTCATTCTAATGTTTCACTGACTTCAAGTGGGGGGAAAAAGATAACCAGAAAAACATTACAGGACCTTGAAGTTTGCACATACAAAAATTGCCATTTTTGGAGACATTAAGGAGCCCTTGGTGCTCAGTTATGGTGTTGGTATGGTTTTCTTCACGGTAGTTTCTTGATTAGGATATTGTTTTCCACTTGATTATTGTCTGCTTATTTGGGTGTTGGCTAAAGAGGATGTGTTCTGGTCTTTTTTTCTTCTTTTATCTCATCTGAATAGTATATAAATGTAATTTATCTCTGTGTGTCTATTGATAGCTGATTTGTCTGAATGCCAAACTTCCAATAATTCCCTAGCATTTTTGGATTTTGCTTGGTCTAAGATGCTAAACTGAAACTGTGGTTGAATCTATCCATGTGTCAGAAGTTTTCATTGCATCTTCTGACTGCTAGCTAGTGTTTACAGATATATTCTCCTTTTGTCTGTCCTTACATAGTGGCTGTTACACTCCTTATACAGCATGTGCAATAGCAACACACTGGTTTGCTAGCTTCTGTTTGCTTCACCAAATTCACCATCATTCTTTAAAGGACATTCTTCTTTAGTCTGGGAATTTTAACATTCAGCGGAACTACAACTTCTAGAATTCAATAGCCACCAGTGGCAACCGAGATGTGCCAAAAGAAATAGGTCTTCAGAGATAACCATAACAGGTTACAGTAAAAGAATTTGGCAAGCCTAAAAGTACTTCTTTCTTCTCTTGCCTTTACTTTCCAAAGAACTAGGTAGGGCAGGGGTAGTCAACCTTGGCTCTTTTATGACTTGTGGACTTCAACCATGCTGGCTCAGGAATTCTGGGAGTTGGAAATCCACAGGTCATAAAAGAGCCAAGGTTGACTACCCTTGAACTAGGGAAAATCCCTTCTGAGGTGCTTTCCCTGCCCTCATTCCTTCTGTGGACTAAGATGTCTATGGCGATTCTCAATCATCCAGGTCATGGTTGTCCCAAATGTACTTTTTCAAAAAGCAACTGGACTTTCTTTGTTTTTCCTTGAAGACATTTCGCTTCTCATCCAAGAAGCTTCTTCAATTCTGACTGAATGGTGGCAATGGAAGGATTTATATTTCTCACAGTCATCTGGTCGTTAGTACTTTTTCTGAGGGTTGCTGAGGCCACTTGGAGGTTTATCTGTGTCCTCAGGGTCACCTGAATAGTACAAATGGGTATGGAACCTTCTTGGAACTGCTGAAAGGACTGTGTTGTAAACAGGAGGTGGGTGGTGTCGTATCTCGCCCTTTCTGTTGAGAGAGGGATGTTCAGTTTTAATGTAGATGGCCTCTTTGATCCCTCTTTCAAACCAGCGTCAAGAATGTGGGCTGAGACATTTTTTTTTTCTGACTGTTGCCCTGACTGCAGCTTTTCCTCCTATCTCCCAAGATTATTCTCAAAGTCCATTACAGAAGCTATTGGGAAAAAATCACCACTTAAACTAATTTGATCTTTGTGGTTACTTAAGCATCCTTATCCTTCATGATCTTGTCTTAGCTTGCCATTGCCCTCCTTCCTATAATTAATCTCCTCTTTACTTTTCAGCACACTGTTCCTTTCTGTATTCTAGAATCCAAGAAAAGAAAGCTACCTACTAGTTTTAATTATTTACCATCCAGTATGCCAAGCCTTCTGGGCCCTATTGAATTCGGTCCTGATACAGCTACAGCTCTTTCCTCACCAACACCAATCTCACCCTTTCTAAGATTATTTTCTTCCTTCAAAGAAGGGGGCATTTGAAAAAATAGTGATCTAAAAAGTAAGAGCACAAAGAATAGCACAATTTTCCCTTGCATTCACAAGGAATTCAAAGGTAAATAAAGGTATACTACCCTGACTATTTTCTCTCTCTTTCTCCACCTGCATTCATTTAGCTTACTCTCATTTAAAAGGTGTAATTGCTATTTTGTCTACTGAATCTTAATTGCTAGATTCAGGTTGCACTCAAGTGTAATTAAACGTATTTGTTTAGAAGTGTACAAAGTTCTCTGGAAGGCCTCCTAATCCAAACCACAATTTCTCCTAGGTCAACAACAAGAAAAAAAGGGGAGTTCTTTAGAGGTTAGTCCAAATCCAACAGAAGCTCTTCTGTAAAAACAGGAAGAATGAATTAGGAGTCTCTGTGGGAATTAAAATATCTAGTCCATGTTTAAAACACAATATCTCTGCTTGTATTGATAGCCACACTGTCCAGAGGAATTGCTTGTGATATTTGGTCCCTCTTAAATCTTCGTTAGTCTCGGCTAAGTTTCAGGAAATTTGCATGCATATTGCATACCTGAAGTTTTGAGTGATCAGTAAAACTTCTAACCATAGAGCCATGTCTTTCTGCAAATAACTCTCATTTGCCATGTCAATATTATCCCTATGCCATGCTATTTAATCATGTCATATCTAGCTGCTGCTTTGCTTTCTGCTGGTTCCTTTCATCATTATGTTAATGATTTTCAAGCTCTTTCAGAGAGTTTACATTTCCATTATAATACAACTTAGCTTTCTTTTTTTCTTTTATTCCAGTTGGGGTCTGCCACTTCTCACGATCAGTAGAAACATTTCTTTTCCTAATGCAACAGATTTAAGCCTTTTCTTTGTAAAAGTTTAATTAGATGTCCTTTCTCCCAATAATAGGATCGAAACCTAAAACCACTACAAGAATCAGTTACATTCCTGCTTAGTTTTCTTTGTTAATATCAGATCATAGACCCAATCTTAAACACCAATGCTCATTGTCTAGGTCTACAAAGTGATGAATATCATGCCCAGGAAACATTACCTTGCTGTACTGGAGATCTGTTTTACCCTGGTCATCTCAAACTCATCTTTTTACTATATTTAATGAATTACATTTTCCAAGATGAGCAGAATTCTGATCAAGCTACCAAGCATTCGTTAGCAGGCCAATTATATTTCTCTGTATCATACCAAATCTACAATATAGGTTTCAAACTATTAAAATGCACCATTAACTAAAGAGCCATGAAGTCCCATTTCAAATTACTTTCCTAGAGTTCTTCTGGATCTCTGGATCTAAAATCGCATTCCACGTTTCTCTAAACATGACTTTCTACATGACTTTCTAGGGACTGGTTACCTCTTATCTTTTCAGAAGTCTTCTGAATGTAGCATCTGGAATGATTTTTCTCAGACCTATTACAGTATCATTATCCATTTCCCTTCCTGCATCCACTACCTTGGTTATGAAAGGATGTAGTTGTTGGAATTCCTGGTCCTTTTCTCTTCAGCATCTTCTGAGAAATTGAGAGAGCCTCAATCTATTTAGGGCAATTCTTTTGCACTGGTTTTGATAGTGCAGGAGAGATTCATGAATGTAAGTGAATCCATATACTTAAGAATGCTGTAACACACATAGAATTGAGGGATCCTTGGTGCTCTCTGAGCTTGCTTGTTTTCTTGCACTAGCACTGATGATATTACCTAATTTTGGTAATGAAACAACTACAAGCTACAAATATTCTCCTTTATTAGCAACACAAAAGAATTTTCTTGTACAATTTAATACTAACAGCCTATCACAGTTACAATTATTTCCCTTACTAGTTTGCATCCCTATTTTAGAAGACATTTCCCAATATTAGTGATCTTCCTACCATTGTTTGGAAAGCTTCTGTCCACCATAAGTTTTGTTTCCAGGCTGTGTTTTGACAGACCGGCTATCTCAGTGTCAATCTTAAAGATACTGTCATGTCTGTTGACCTAAAAATATAAATCCAGAGAAAAGCTTCTAACTCCTTCTCCTTAATGTTTCGATTTTTTTTTAAAAAAAAACACATATTAAATTGATAATATATAAATCTTTCCATTATATTTTTCAGGGATATAGTTGGAATTCTTCCCCTTTCTTAGCCTTGCTTTTTTGTTCGTATTCAACAAGGCAGTGGAGTTTCTGCTACTCTCTTGGAGCTTCTATCTTCTAGAGTTTCAACACAACTTGATACTTTCCAAACCTTGTAAAATGTCACCATTCCTTTATTTGGACAATCTCCTGCGAAGACAATAAGCCAGAAGGCAATCTTCTGAGTTATGTATTAAACAAAGAGTTGCAATGCTGCTCTTTTCTTACAGTTTGATCTGCCAACATCCCAACAGGGCATCCAATACACTTGAAAGAGTGGCGGCTGCCAATTTTTGAATGATGCTGTTGAGACAGAATAGATGAATGTTCCATATCATTATGTTCAAGCTTCGTTTCTATGCATGCCACTACTGTTAGCAGATTTCTTTTCTGTTTCTACCATTGAAATGATCCATTCTGAGTATTTTTCAACCTTTTCAGTTATGCACAGCTACCCTGTGTACTAGACAGGGGTTTTTTTTCTTTATTTTTTTTTTTGGCATAAGAACTGCATCAGCTAATTTGATCGTGTACCATACTGGTATCCAAACTCAATCAAAATGTGAACCTTGCTCTGGATGGTATGTTTGATCAAATAATTCTGTTATTCAAATAAAAGAAAAACTGAGACTCTGATTTATTTGTAAGGTTTATATACAGCCTTCAGCCTAAATGGCTCTCAGCAGTGTTCATTATAGCAAAGGTAACACTTAACCAAAGCATGACCGATAAAACATGTCCATGAAATATAGAAGTTTGGATAAAAATAACCAATACTCAGCATCAATACTAATCAATCACCAAAGGCCTTCCAAAACAGCCTTTACAAGTCTTCAGATCTTAAGTGCAAGAGCTACCTCTGCTTGAAGAAGCAAGATCTGTTGACTGTACGTCAGTCTCCTGCACCAACTTATGGGATCTTTAAAAGCGGATTCTTCAATCAAGCACTGAGATCAGGTGAGGCTGCAGTCCACTGATTGCAACTGTTGATAGGTTAGGGCAGTGATGGCGAACCTTTTAGAGACCGAGTGCCCAAACTGCAACCCAAAACCCACTTATGTATCGTCGGGTGCTGGGTGGGCGTGGCCCATTGGGTGGGTGTGGCTTCACTGATAACAGCAGACTGGGTGGGACTAAAAAGTTCAATCAATTCCAACTTTGCGAGATCTTTTTTTTCCCACGTTTTTTTTTTTTTTTTTTTTTTGCACACAGCGGCGGAGACCTAAAGAGAAAAGGTTTTATAAAACCCAGCTGAAGGCCTAGGACTAGGGCGACAGCACATGTGCCCACAGAGAGGGCTCTGCGTGCCACCTGTGGCACGTGTGCCATAGGTTTGCCACCACGGGGTTAGTGTTGGTTTTACTTTTTCAGGTTTTATATTGCTTTGCAAGCCATCCAGAGTTGTGGCAGTTAAGATGGGCAGTCATGCAAATCATGTCAATAAATAACTTTCTACTCTTCGAGACTTTGCTTGCTGTGTGAAGATGCCCATGTTCTTGCCTACAGCTTTCCTGAAGGCACAATTTATACATGAACCCTAAAAATTCCTCTGGTTTTGTAATGTAGACTCCCCTGATATTGAGTATACAGAATAATTATTGCATGGCTCAGTCCACAGCCAAGGCCCTGTTGAATATTTTCTTCACTTTTGAAAGTATACATCTTGAATTTATTTTTTAAAATGCATACATTTCTGCAGTTTCACAATTTCAACATCTCAATTTTGTCCGATTTCATTTAGTCCCACCCCCGGAGTTATTTATAAACTGCTTTTAAATTAGATCCAAGAAAATTCTTTAAAAAATACTTTAAAAGTATCTTTCTTCTTTGCAAAGGTCCACCATGTAATCAACATTTGAGCTGTCTATTTTTTAAACCTGGCAGTTGGTATCTCACCAAGGAAGTTCTGTTCACATGAAATAATTTTGCCTTGTTCGAAGTCTACTTCAGCCTGGTCTAAAATGTCTTCTTGAATCTTTGCAATTATTTATTCTAAAGGGTCTTGAGTTAATGTACATTAGAAAATATACATTACTAGACAGGATGCATGGCACACAAATCAGATTTTTTTAAAAAATAAGTCTCTTCAGTTCCTTCCATCAAATCTAGTTCCCTGCAATAGTCCGCGTTTCAAAATTTATTACAAGGCTCATTTCTTCCACACATCTTTGTGGAAATAATCTTGAGTTTGCCACCATGTTTTATCTGATCAATGTTAACTGATGGTTTCAAGTTTGGCAGATGTTGTGACTCCTCAGTTTAATTATTGAAACTGTACATAGGTTTCTGAAGGTTCCCTAGACCCAAAATGCCTTTCTATGACTTTGACAAATGCAGCTCCTTTATGTCTATAAAAACACGAAACCCACATTTGTAAGCTTTGTGTGCCTTTCACTACATAACTGTTGTTGCTTTTAGGTAGTGGGGGAAATAAATTGTTATAGGAATTATATCCTAGAACAAGGGTAGGCAACCTTGGCTTTTATGACTCGTGGACTTCAACTCCCAGAATTCCTGAGCCACCATGGCTCAGCTTGGAAACCTCTCCCTTTCCCCTCAGCATGGCTGGCTCGGGAATTCTGGGAGTTGAAGTCTACGAGTCATAAAAGAGCCAAGGTTGCCTACCCTTGCCCTAGAAGATACATAGAGTTATGCATCTTCATTGCATTTTGGAACTAACAGAGCTAGTCTAGTCTAGTGATTAAGGCATCAGGGTAGAAAGAAGGAGACTGTAAGTTCTAGTCCCACCTTATCAAGGAAAGCCAACTGGGCAACTTTGGGCCAATCACCAGGAGATTGAGAGTTCTAGTCCCATATGAAAGCCAGCTGAGTTGTCTCTGGGCCAATCACTCTCTCTCTCAGCCAAACGTACCTCATCAGGTTGTTGTTGTGGGGAAAACAGGAGGAGGAAGGTGTGCTGGATATGTTTGCCAATTTGAATTATTTGTAAAAAAATAATAAAGGCAGGATACAAATAAACAAGTAAAATAAAACCATCTGTTAATGCAGGGGTGTCTAACCTTGACAATCTCAAGACCTGTGGATCAACTCCCAGAATTTTCCAGGCAGACATTCTGGATGTGGAATTCTGGGAATTGAAGTTCACAAGTCTTAGTTACCAAGGTTGGACACTGGTACAATACAAAAATGTACTGTAGCAATGCAGCAAACTGCTCCTTCTAGGATCTATCAGACTCTATGGAGTGAACAGGAAGAGCTTAGCCATGTGACAGACTGGCTAGCCTAGGGGTCTCCAAACTTGGCAACTTTAAGATCTATGGACTTCGACACCCAGAATGGAGTTGGCTGGCTAAGGAATTCTGGGAGTTGAAGCCCACAAGTCTTAAAATAGCCAAGTTGGGACACCTCTGGGCTAAACTCTTCCTTCTTGAAGGCTTTGGCCATATCTCATGAATGACTTAATACATTCCTTAATTGAGCAAGGGCTTGAAGTGAACGACCTACAACATCCCTTCTGACCCATACATTCATTGCTAGCCTTATCCTCCAGGAATTTAGTTAATTCCTTTTCCATAGCTGGTAACCATCATTACATCTTGTGCTAGCAAAATTTAAAATGTAACAAATCATCATCTTCTATCTGTTCTGGCTCTCCTAAAGATTTAGCTTCATTTAGTGTTAATACAGGAAGGAAAAATTGATGTGCACTTTTTCTTTATGCCTTGTGCAATTTTATACGCTTCTATCGTGTTCTCCACTTTTGTCTTTTTTTCTAATGAATAATACAGCAGCTGTTGTAAACATGATACCTACCTCTACATTAAGGAATCCCTCCTATTCTATCCTAGCTAGCCATCCCAGCTAAATCTTCACTTCTGTGTAGTTAGCATTATTGCAGTGTTTTTAATGTAAACTTATTTCTTAGCCGTATAATCTATAACGTTTCTATCTATGATCTGACTATGGCCCAAACCATCAGAAGGATATTTTGCAATGCCAACAGTCTTCAGCTTCCCCTCTGAGCTGGCTAGGATTCCTCCCAGCTAATCAGCAGGGGAGCACTAAAAACAGCAGGTAAACTAATGTTTCATCCCCTCCTTTGTCCTTTCTTCACTGCTGTTAAAGGAAAAATGTAGAAGAAAAAAAAGCTACAGTATGTGTTGTAGTGTCAGAAAGTAAGGGAGGAGCAGTGGCAAACCACAGCATACAGATAGTCCTCAACTTAGAACGATTTGTTTAGCAACTGTTCACAATTAGCACTGAAAAAAGTGACTTACGACTGGTCTTCACCCTTATGAGCATTAGTCACATGATCAAAATTTTGGCGCTTGGCAACTGGCATGTATTTACAATGGTTGCAGGGTCCTCAGGGTCATGTGATCACCATGTGCAACCTTCCCAACTGGCTTCCAACAAGAAGTCAATGGAGGAAGCCAAGATTCACTTAACAACTGCAGTGATTTGTTTAGCAACCGTGCCAAAAAAGGTATGTAAAATCAGGCATGCCTCACTTAACAACTGCCTTGCCCAGAAACAGAAATTGTGGTCCCAGTTGTGGTGCTAAGTCAAGGACTACCGGTAGCTTCTTTGCTTCTGAAGAAGGAGACCTCTAGATGATGAAGAACTGTCTCCAGCCAAGTAACAGGTGCCCAGACTTCAGCTATAGTGGAAAAAAACCAAAGATCTGTTTTCCCAGATCAAAAGCTAATTGATTAACTATGATCTGTAAGCTGCCCAGCGTCGCCTTATCAAAGAGATGGGCAGCATATAAATTTAATAAATCTATATAAATAAAAATGTAAATGTTTGTTTGTTCAAAATCTTAAATCTCCGAAAGTTCTTCACCGATTGCTTTGAAATTTTGACACAACTTTGCATTCGAATACGCGCGTGTTTTTATATACCTATATTATATAGATGTCACACCTGTGACAGGTAAAAACATGATTTTTTTTGAAAAACCGCCATCTGTTGGACGTAAAAGCAACACAAATGTGCGCTTTCTCTTTTCTTTCTTTTCCATTTAACCAGACAGAGCCACAGCAACGCATGGCCGGGTACAGCTAGTAAATAAATAAATAATCCCATGGTTGGGACAACCATGAGCTGGGTGACTGAGAATCTCCATAGACAAATAAAACAATACCTTCTGAAGTCAATTGACTCAATGGGCAAAGTGGGTCAGGGACTGGTGTTCAAGGCCAGCAGCAAAGTAAAGAAATGGAATTAAAAAGTTGTCCAACTTGTATATTACTTTGCAAATCTGAAGTTTTCACCCATAAAGATGCTAGAAACCCAGATGACCCGAATCCGTTGCCATGGACCAAAACAAACAGAAACACAAGACAATGTATCTCAGTACAAAATCTTATGGGCAATATAAAACAGTCATTCTTTCAGGTATAAAAGGGCCATGCAGTCAGACAAAGAATCTGAAATCTCAAGACAGATATATGTTCTCCAGCAGAAAACGCACACAAGCCAGGGATACATGTAACCACGTGAGTTTTTTGCTAAGCGTATTCTTCTCATGTGGTCACAGGAGACCCCACAGGAACTCTGGATTTTAATAAGAGGGTTATTTACAAAATAAATAAAAATGCAAAGGCTACGCATTCATAGCCCACAAAGCCAAAGGTTGTAACACTTGTTTTATTGATAAACAGCCGCTTTTATTAAGAGAGAGAAAAAAATAAGGACAAGTCAGACCTGCACAGGAAGGGGCAAGGAGTAGCAGAAAGTAATCAAGTTGTTTTTTTACTACAGTAAATAAAACTTGTTTTTATAGCCAGTCGGAATTACCTTCCCATGGAGTTGAGAAAGTAATTCAGTTTGAATCACTTCCTCATAAAGGCTACAGGTTTTGAGAACCACAAATGCTTTATCCGTTTTTTTTTAATTTGGCAGAAAATGAGAAATAAACCAAGTTTAACAACACGACATGCAGCAAGAACAGAATTTCCTTTGTACAACACATATCCAATGAAATCAAGGGAAGAGTCATGAACTGCCACCCTGCAGACCCAAAGGTTTTTTTTTATGACTGCCATCAGATTTTTGTTTAGAATTCCTACTCTTTTAAGAAATTTCACCAACATTGGGATCTCTTACTAGGCTATTCAATAATTGTTAGAATTCAAACAGACACGCACCTACCACATAACACCCCAGACTTAAAAATTGTCAAAAAGAAAGACAAAAAGTCTGGATAGAGGATGTGGCAGTATCTGGAGACAGCAAAAGAGAAGAGAGAGAACTGGAGAAAATCACAAAATACAAAGACCTACAAGCAGAAGTAGAGGATTGTGGCAAAAGAAAACAAAGATAGTACCAATAGTAATAGGCACCATGAGTGCTATCGCAAAACATCTGGAGTACCCCTTGAATACCATGAGTTTTGACAAAATCACCATCAGTCAATTGCAAAAAGCAGCTTTACTTGGAATAGCTTAAATTCTGAGATTACATCTTTAGCACCATCATACAAGAACATCTGCCCATGCCAGTTCCTTGGAAAGGACTTGTTAGGAGGATAAAAATGTCAGATCCAGTCTGGACATCTGGCTGAGTGTGCAAGCAACATAATAGATTTTTGTCTGGCAGTGGAGACCAGTCTGATGCAGTAGGTTAAGAGAGCCGGGTAGAAACCAGAGACTGTGAGATCTAATCCCACCTAAGGCATGAAAGCCAGCTGGGTGACTTTGGGAAATCACCAGGAGAGTGTGAGTTCTAGTCCCACCTTAGGCATGACAGCCAGCTGGGTGATTTTGGGCCAATCATTAAGAGACTGAGTTCTGGTCCTGCCTTAGGAATGAAAACCAGCTGGGTGACTTTGGGCCAATCATCAGGAGACAGTGAGTTCTAGTTCCACCATAGTCATAAAGCCAACTGGATCATTTTGGGCCAGCTACTCTCTAGGAAAGAAGGAATGCAAAAATTCTGAAAACATTACCAAGAAAACTGCTGGAACTTGTCCGAGCCATCACCAGGAATCAAAAACTAACTCGAAGATATGTGCACACACATACAGACACACATACGTATAGAAAGAGTCTACAAATGGTGGTGATAGAAAGGCACAAAGGTTTGCTCAGACAAAAGTCCTAAAGAAAAGGCTGAAGCTCCATTATTCCAAATATGTTCAAAAATCGTGCAAAGGATTTTGGGGGAAAAAAACGAGTTGCATTATAGAATTTAAGATTAGCGTATTTCAAAAAGTACCTTTTCTCTGATGTTTAGGCCATTGTAGAGGGTTCAATACGGATTTTAAACAAGGACACGACGATCATTTTTAGTCTCTTTCTTCCATTAACATTTTTATGACCACGCAAGAAAAAAGTTCTTCCATTCTTTAAGATCTCAGAGAGACGCATGGTTTCCCTTCATAGATAGAGGAGTCCAGAAATAACAAAAGCCATTCTCCGCTTGCTTGAAAGCAGTCCATGCAAGGAAAATGACTAAGGCTTTTCTAACATAATATTTTGTTACTACACCTATTGTATAAAGACACGGCCAGGCATTCAAAACCTTCTATTCATTCAGTTCTTGAACAACTCATTGAACAAATTATTGAAGAGAGATCCAACTTAGAATTAAGGAGACATTTCCTGATAGTAAGAATTATTAGTAGAACAGCTTGCCTCCAGAAGTTGTGGGTGCTCCCTCACTGAAGGTATTTAAAAAGAGATTGAATAACTATGTGTCCAGAATGGTATATGGTCTCCTGCTCAAATAGGGGGTTGGACTAGAAGATCTCCAAGGTCCCTTCCAACTCTGTTATTCTGTTTCTAAAGATACCAATATCCTGAGCATGGGTCTCAGTTAAAGCTTTCAATATTTGAGAGGCTGTCACAAATAAGACCTATTCTCCAAAGCACCAGAGAGCAAGAAGTAATGGATGGAAACATATCAAAGAGAATCCAAAGTAGAACTAAGGAGAAATTTTCTGATTGTAAGAATAATTAAAAAGTGGCTTGCCTCTAGAAGTTGTGGGGGATTCATCACTGGAGATTTTTAAGAAGGGACTGGACAGCCATTTGTCTTGAATAGTATAGGGCAGGGGTAGGCAACCTTGGCTCTTTTATGATTCGTGGACTTCAACTCCCAGAATTCCTGAGCAGCTGGCTCAGGAATTCTGGGAGTTGAAGTCCACGAATCATAAAAGAGCCAAGGTTGGCCCATCAGAAGAAGAAATAATCAGGAAAGTATTGGAATGTGCAGAGATGGACAGACTAACTATGAGACTGAAAGATAAAGAAAACACAGACTACTATCAAATTTGGGATTTATTTTATTGTTGGTTAGAGGAAAGAATGGAGGATTAGGAATTGAACATGTATTAGCATAGCTAATCCCAGACAACTCATTGATTGGAAAAATTAACATATGTTTATGAAAAAAAAAACAATAAAATCTTTATTAAAAAAAAAAGAGCCAAGGTTGCCTACCCCTGGTATAGGGTATCCTGCTCGAGTAGGGGTTGGACTAGAAGATCTCCCAGGTCCCTTCCAACTCTATTATTCTGTATTCTGTAAGTTCTTAGGTCCCATTAGGACACTATCCATTGGACCTTACCTTTCTGAAAATAATACAAGTAAAATATCTTCTGCTTATCCACTTGATAATGTGGTTAGATTAATAAATAATGTTAATGCCACCACCATCCCATTCTCTGAATTCTAAATTGTTCATATGTTGTCTCATTTTTATGACTGCTTATCTTGCGTGCCCTGTGGGTTAAAAGAGAGAGCATAAATTGAGCTAATAAACAAAAAACTATAATGCATAACACAGTACTAGTTGTAGCAATACCTCTGATGGTGAATGTTATTAAATGCTCAGCTGAGGAACTCTATATTGAGAAAGATTATGGAGACTTAGAATAAATTACCGAGCAGCATGAAGGAAAATTTGAAATTGCAAAATTAGTTTCCAGTTGGTAAATCATTTCTTGGAGTGTCAGCATATTCTGCAGGATTTGTTCTTTTAGCCTTTGGAGATATACATGCATATTGTATATATAACTGGAGTTGCATTGAACACTACATTCATACAATCTAGCCTCAGACAGCCATAAGAAAGCTGTTTCCCCCCTCTTTATTATAATGTTATAATAAATCTGAATAAATCTGTCTTTGGGATTTTACAAACTCTTAAAGAATTTAGGCACCAGGCTAGAAAGCGGGAAACCATGAGTTCTAGTCTCACTTTAGTCAGGAACGGCAGCTGGCCCAGTCACTATCTCTCAGCCCAAATCACCTCACATAGCTGTTGTTGTGGGAAAAATAGGAGGAGGAAAGTGTGTTGGAGTGGAGTTATTTGTTCTCTGCTCAAAAGCCAAGGGCAGTGCTTCGTCTGAAATAAATTTACATGCTTTCATCTAGAACAGGGGTAGGCAACCTTGGCTCTTTTATGACTCGTGGACTTCAACTCCCAGAATTCCTGAGCCAGCCATGCTGGCTCAGGAATTCTGGGAGTTGAAGTCCACGAGTCATAAAAGAGCCAAGGTTGCCTAACCCTGATCTAGAACATTCTTTCATTCATTTTCTGCTATGTACATACTGTAATGTAGCGGCCCCCAACCTTTTGGGCACCAGGAACTGATTCCATGGGGAGACATTTTTCTGCGAGGAGGAGGGGGCATGCTTTTGTGTGTTACCTGCATCTCACAATCTCGCAAATGGGGTTTCACTTGTTTTGTGTGGCCCAGTTTCTGCCATGCCGTGGCCCGATGCCAGTCCACAGACCGGGGGTTGGGGACCCCTGCTGTAATGAATCATCCCTGCCACAACCCAAGCTCCAGAAACCCCAAAGCACACTCCATTCACCACTCCATAAACAAAGGTAGACTAAAGTACCCCATTCACAATTTATTACGAATCATTACCAGTAGCCCTAGTGACACAGTAGTTGCAATACTGCAGGCAAACTCTACCCACAGCCTAGAGTTCGATCCTGACGGGGCTCAAGGTTGACTCAGCCTTCCTTTATTCCGAAGTTGGTAAAATGAGAATCCAGATTGTTTGGAGGCAATATGCAAATAGTGCTTACATTGTAAACCGCCCAGTGAGTGCTGTAAAGCACTGTGGGGGTGGGGGGGATATAAGCCTAAATGCTATTGCAATTATCTCTAATAATCAATGAAAGTTTTTTGGAGTGGCAAACAACTTAATATATGCTTTTAAAAAAAACAAATGGAAAAGATGGGCTACTCTATACAACCAACATTATTAAGCCAGAAACCTTCATTGAGGTTTTTACTAGCAGATATCAACTTTTTTTTTTAAAGGGGGGGGGCAGTATTTTGTTTTTCAGGAATCCAGCTAATAGCAAGCTTTCCCAGTGATTCATTTCATAGTCTGCAGTAGAATGAAGACAAATATAAGAGCCGGTACCCCAACTGATAAAGATTCAGGAGGCCATTATGTTAATAGTAGTAAAGCCCATTCAATAAATCTTGCTAAAGAGAACTGTGTGAGAATCGTGCTTGGAAAAAATCACTTTTCATTTTAAGCAGCTGCCACACAGCTTAATAACAAAAGAAATTGCTGAGTGTCAACACAAAAATCTATGTGGGATGGAAACAATAAACTCCTTCAAAAGGGATATGTAATACTCCGCCAGCACCACAGGAGCAGAAGCCATATCAAAACCAGATTCCAACTTACTCTTAAGGAAAGAGGCATTTTGAATTATTCAATCTCAATGGTTGTCAATAAAAGAGCTGATTATATTCAGTTTATATAGTTTTCATATTCGCATGTGTAACCATAGTTGCTGGTGATTTACGAGTTAACTTATGAGATTTCCCCTAAAAAATAATAATAAAGGAAGACATGACAGAATGTGTTTGCTTTTGTAGAATAATAATAATAATAGAATAGAATAGAATAGAATAGAATAGAATAGAATCTGAAAAGCACCTTGGAGGTCTTCTAGTCCAGCCCCCCACTTAAGCAGGAGAACCTATACCAGGTGTGGGCAACCTTGGCTCTTTTATGATTCGTGGATTTCAACTCCCAGAATTCCTGAGCCAGCATGGCTCAGCTTGGAAACCTCTCCCTTTTCCCTCAGCATGACTGGCTCAGGAATTCTGGGAATTGAAGTGCACGAGTCATAAAAGAGCCAAGGTTGCCTAACCCTGACCTATACCATCTCAGACAAGTGACTGTCTAGCCTCTTCTTAAAAATCTCCAGTGATGGAGTGCCCACGATTTCTGGAAACAAGCTGTTCCACTGGTTGATTGTCCTCACTGTTAGGAAGTTTCTCCTTAATTCTAGGCTGCTTCTCTCTTTGATCAGTTTCCAACCATTGTTTTTTGTCCTGCCCTCTGGTGCTTTGATGAATAACGTGACCCCCTCTTCTTTGTGGCAGCCCCTCAAATACTGGAATACTGCTATCATGTCTCCCCTATTTCTTCTTTTCTTTAGACTAGCCAAACCCAAGTCCTGCAGCCATTCTTCATATGTTTTAGTCTCCAGGCCTTTGATCATCTTAGTTGCTCTTCTCTGAATTTTTTCCAAACTCTCAACATCTTTTTTGTGATATGTTGACCAAAATTGGCTGCAGTATTCCAGGTGTGATCTTACTAGAGTTTTATAAAACGGTACTAATACATCACGTGATCTTGATTCAATGCCTGTTTATACAACCCAGGATTGTATTAGCCTTTTTGGCTGCTGCTGTACACTGCTGGCTCATGGTCAAGTGATCGTCCACTAGGACTCCAAGGTCCCTCTCACAGTTACTGTTTTTAAGCCAGGTCTCGCCCAGTCTGTACTTATATCTTTTATTTTTCCTGCCTAAATGCAAGATTTTACTTTTGAACTGCGAGTTATGAGCTCTTGTTTGCTATGGAGGATTCTGCACAACAGTATGAATCAGTAAGAAACTGTCTGGTCAAACTATCCAAAAGTCTTTATAGTTAGTCCTCGACTTACAACCTCAATTGAGCCCAAAAGTTCTGCTGCTAAGTGAGACATTTGTTAAGTGAGTTTTGCAAAGTTTTACGATCTTGCCCCAGTTGTTAAGTGAATCACTACAGGTGTTAGGTTAGTAACAATGTTTGTTTAGTGAATCTGACTTCTCCATTGACTTTGCCGATCAGGTCAAAAAAGGTGACCACAGGACACTGCAATTGTCATAAATATGAGTCAGTTGACAAGTGTTCGAATTTTGATTATGTGACCATGGGGAGGCTGCAACGGTCCTAAATGTGAAAAACTATCAAAAGTCTTTTTTTTCCCAGTGCCGTTGTAACTTTGAGCAGTTGTAAATGAATGATTGTAAATTGAGGACAACCTGTAGTTCCAAGAAGCCCTACTATAGCTCAAGACACCTTCTTGGTGTTCATAAAGAAAATGTCCCCACTGATTTCTGTGTTAAGAAAGACGGTATTCACTCAAAACGCAGGTAAGGTACTGTAGGGATTTCAGGGAAGAAAGAGGCAATTGCAAAGTCCAGAGGATCTTTGATTAAATTTTGGACTTGCTCTTATAAATAAACCTAAATGGGTAATCAAATGTGATTGGAGGGGAGGTAGGAGAGGCAGATTTGGTCCCTAGCCAAAAGCAAGGACAATTAAAGATTCTCTCTCTTCAAGAGTAAAAGCTTTGGAACTGATAAAAAATATTCCCTAGATGCTGAAATAAAGAAGCTGCCTGAAAGGAACGACCTAATGGAATATGAGTAGGCCAAGAATTAGATTGCTCTATTTTAGGAATACCCAACTTCTGGAGAGAAAGAATGGAAAACCAAATCCTTTGGTTACTTTAGGAAAGCTGGTATCTATGTAAGCTTGAGATGATTTTACGGATGGCCTTCCAAGAACCTGCCCAACCTTCCCCATTCCCCCCCAAAAAACAAACAGATTAATAGAATAACAGAGTTGGAAGTGACCTTGGAGGTCTTCTAGTCCAACCCCCTTTTCAAGCAAGAGACACTATACCAGGGGTAGGCAACCTCGGCTCTTTTATGACTCGTGGACTTCAACTCCCAGGATTCCTGAGCCAGCCATGCTGAGGGGAAAGGAAGAGGCTTCCAAGCTGAGCCATGCTGGCTCAGGAATTCTGGGAGCTGAAGTCCACGAGTCATAAAAGAGCCAAGGTTGCCTACCCCTGCACTATACCATTTCAGACAAATGATTCTCCAATCTCTTCTTGAAAACCTCCAGTTTGGGAGTACTCATAACCTCTGGAGGCAAGTCGTTCCACTGATTAATTGATGTAACTGCCAGGAAATTTCTCCTTGTTTCTAGATTGGTTCTCTTCTTGATTAGTTTCCATCCATTTTTGTCCTGCGTTCAAGTGCTTTGCAGAATAGGTTAACTTCACCACTGAATTTCATTTTGTTATAGATGGGGCCCAGTTTTTAAGACTGTCCAGATCTTTTTGTATCTTGAGCCTATCTTCTGGAGAATTGGCTATATCTTCTTCTCAATAATTCTTCTATGGTAGATTTGTATCAGGAAGGCCCAACTCATAACCTATTAGAAGTGTCCAAATCTGTCAAAATAGATATTTTGCAAATGTAACATGTGAGCAAAACATTTCTTTGAAACATTAAAGCAGCCACATCTTTTCCTACATTTGGACAGCTGCCTTGTAAATGCTATAAGGTTGTGCATTTATGTCCACTTAGCTTCACTGGGAACACCTCTAAAGCAAGGGACATGTAGGCAAAGATAACCCACAAGATCCTATTGAACTACCACACAAGAAGGCTGCTTTAATCATTAAAGAAGAAAAAAAATGCTTGTACACATTCCTTCGCATTACAGAACGGCATTGAATGGATTTGCACTATGTGAATAAATTTAAAAGGTACTTATAAAATGCTGAAAGCCTTCTTTTATAATAGACAATCCTGTTAAAAATTATGCAGTAAAGACTTGGAAAATCTCAGATTCCCTCACTTCATAGCACTACAAAAAAAAAGTTTAATTCCTTTTTATTAATATTTGCCTGTATGTTTTGAATGGATTTCTATTTGTCTTTAAGTAATTATCTCTGTCCCCTTAGCTCTAAATAGGCTATGTTATAAATACAATAGTACCTTGGTACTCATCGTTAATTTGGTACTTTGATGAGTACCAAAAACAGTTAAGTACCAAACATTTTTTCCCCATAAGAAATAATGTAGTGATTTAATTTTAAATTATCTAAATTTATCTTAAAAGGGAGTTAAAGTGTGTTATAGATTTGGTTACATAATTAGTTGGAATATGTTATTTAGATTATGATTAATATATTTGTAACCCTATGAACAGCTCTGGGAAGTGGGGGGGTGGGGGGTTTTGTGGGGTGGGGAAGGGGGTTTATTTTGTAAATGTTATAAAACTTCTAATAAAAAAAAAGAAAAGAAAAGAAATAAGGTAGTGAGTCACAAGGCAGCTGACAATGACAAGCTCTAGCTTGTGCGTTGCGTACCAAACAAACAATGAGTACCGGGACAAAATTTTTGGATCAAAATGTACCAAAATCGATGAGTTTCAAAGCAGTTGAGTACCAAGATTAATTTCCTGAAAGATTATCCTTAACAACAATGACTAGAATGGCCAGTTTGTCAATTAATCAATCATTGTGACAATAGTTATAGATGACCGAGTTAAGGCAATTAATGCTTAAGGTGATGAGATTACTCTTTCAAATTTCATGATGCTCTTAATAAACACGGCTTCTCTTTTTTTAACCAAATATAGAGAACCTCTTTGATCAACGGAACATTGTCCTCCAACAGATAAGTGGATAGCAGTGTTCTTTAAAAACAAAGTTACATTCTAGATCAGTGGTGGCGAATCTATGACACGCGTGCCACAGGAGGCACTCAAGAGCCCTCTCTGTGGACATGCACACTGTTGCCCAAGCCCCACTTCCCCCCGCAGCTTCCTGGAGAATCGCCCTCTGGGCGTGGCCTGCACGGAGCAGCGCAGCCAAGGACATAGCAGCAGGGACAAGACTCCGCCCTCAGACCTTGTCGCACACAGATGATGCTGCAGGGTGTGGGCGGAGGGCGTGGCAGCCATGGTGCTGCAGGGCCGCCTGGGTGATCTGCTGTGGCAGGCCGTGGAGTCGGTAGGTGGCCCCTGTGGGAAAGCGGGGTGGGGGGTGGAGCAGGGGGCGGAATAGGGGCAGGCGGTGGGGTGGGGGTGGAGTGCGGGCATGAGCGGAGCGGCAGGGCGAGTTGGTTTTGTGGCACTCAGTCTCTACAAGGTTCGCCATCACTGCTCTAGATGGATCAGCCACCTATCATTTGGTGACCCAATACTAAAGGTTATGGATAACCATTACTATGAATTTCCATCAATAATCTTATATCTCCACTTTGGTACTCTTTCATGAGGCCCTGGAGATCTGGTTTTGCCAATGGTTCTAGAGAACCCAGAGTCGGATGAAGCCCATCAAGTGTCTTTTTAACTGACCGACTGTGGTTGTCAGGGAGGTTGAGGGGGTTATCAGAAGCAAAGTCAATGGGGGAAGCCAGAATTGCTAAATTATTGCATGGTTCACTTGCCAACTGCAATGTCTTACTTAAGAACTATGTCAAAAAACAGGTCGTAAAATTGGGTACGACACTGGCTTAGTAGTAAAATTGTGGTTGTTAAGTTGAGGGCTACTTGTACTTAGAAACTCACAGAGTTGCACAGCACTGTCTTTTTAAAGGCCCATATTTATGCTACTTCTCCATTTCTATCCCGTTGTCTCCCATTCTTTTTTCCCAGGCACTCAGGATGCTGCCTCAAGGGACAAAGCCAGCAGCTGATCTCCCACTCATCTGCAATGCATACTTGTCACAGTACTTGCTCTCCTGGGCAATTTCTTAAAAGTAAAACTAATTGCCAATTGAATTGCTAACCCAGCTTCCTGCATGGTCCTCTTTTGGGAAATTTCCACAGGACTTATTTGATTGATAAATAAATAGTAATGTGTTGAGGTTTTTTACACAGCTATTTTTTTTCCCTATTTCGGTGCACAGTAAAGACACAGCGAGGATTTAAGTATCCATCTAGATGTAAAATGGCTGCATGACCAAGTTCAGGTTTTATATGAAGGGTCGAAATTTGGTCTAATGGTTAAGGCAGGGGTCCCCAACCCCCGGTCCGTGGACCAATACCGGGTCGCGGCATGCCAGCAACCAGGCCGCACAAACAAAGCCCCATCCGCGGGATGCAGGCAGCACACAAAACCACGCCCCCTCCGGTCCATGGAAACACCTCTCTCCACAGAACCAGTCCCTGGTGCCCAAAAGGTTGGGGACCCCTGGGTTAAGGCATCAGGCTAGAGACTGGGAGATTGTGAGTTCTAGTCCTGCCTTATACATGAAAGCTGTCTGGGTGACTTTAGGTCAATGACCAGGAGATGGTGAGTTCTAGTCCTGCCTTAGACATGAAACCCAGATGGATAACTTTGGGTCTGTCACTCTCAGCCCAATCCACTTCATTGGGTGTTTGTTGTGAGGAAAATAGAAGGAAGGAGGTGTATTAGGCAAGTTCACTGCCTTGAATTATTTATAAAAATAATAAAAAGTGGGACAGAAATAAATTAAATTACCTTAGTTCCAATCTCAAGTTTATAAGATCAACAGTGAGAGGGTGTTTAGAAACTCAACTCTGCTCTTATCACTCTAAAAAGGGAAACACAGTGATCTCAATGAAGAAGTAGGATCTTAATTTCTACTTGTTAGGCCCTCAGCTTTTATAAAAAAAATAGTAATCAGCCATTTTTTTTGCTAAGTAAAGAAATTATTTTTAGCCATAAATTATAAAAATGAGAAATGGAAGGACTAAGTTCATCAACACATTAATCTAGGGCTGAGCTGTTCGCAATTATCTTCCATTGTCTTCCTATATCCTATGAACCAAATCACTGAATTAAATCAAACACAACCTGTTCTAGGAACACACAATAATTGTATTTTCATAACCCAAATTCAGGACTATGAGCATGAACTGAGCCAGGCAGTTGAACCAGAGGAATCCTCTATATTTATGGTCTACTTATATTACTACCTATGTTGCCTGGATAGGCTGGGAAGAGATTCCAGGGGCAAGGATGCCTGTCGGTGGAGTCCAGAAATCTCAAGGACGGCTTTCACCATGCATGCAAAGCTCACAACATGTACTAGAAAGGGGACAGCACTTTTGATTGTGTGGCTATCATCTTGATTTGTCACATATCCAATAGATGTTCCTGATCACAGCCTTGACCTTCATCCTTCTGTGCAGACTCTGGATCTTCTCAACTGTCATGGAAGACAGCTGGCTTTGCTTTCACAGAACAGACCTCTACCCCCAATATTCTGTATAAACAAATGTCCACCGTTACAGCCTCTGAATTATATAGGTAATAGACTTTTTCACCAGCCAGGCAGGTGAAAGTCTGCAAAACAAGTTGTTTGAATAACAGAACATCCCTTTTGGGGGGCTATAGACTTTAATCAAGCTTCTAATTAACTAAGCTTCTCTTCATTAAAGGGACTCTAACTTTATTTTATTAAGCTATTGGAACGATAGTGTATCATTGCCAGAGGAAATAAAAGTTTTCAATGGCCTTTTCTTTGAAGAGGAAATGGTGTGTCTAATGTTCTTAAATTGTAAGTTACGTTTGTGCAGTTTACAATTCAGCAAAGCAAGCACAACATACTTGACATGTCTGGGAGACCCAACAATGTCAATAAACCATCACTTTTATTTGTCTGCAGTGGGGCAAAATAGGGGGAGGATTATAAATCCCTTATAGATATATAGATTATAAATCTCCTTATAGCTACTCAATGACCTATATAGAGTCACCTTACCGGGGAGATGTGTGGTGTATTGGATGGATGGACAGACGGATGCATGGATAGCGATAGCAATAGCAATAACTATAGCACTTAAGACTTATATACTGCTTCGCAGTGCTTTACAGCCTTGTCTAAGCAGTTTACAGAGTCAGCGTATTGCTCCCAACAATCCGGGTCCTCATTTTACTAATCTTGGAAAGATGGAAGGCTGAATCAACCTTGAGTCAGTCAGGATCCAAGAAGGGCTTCAGGGTGGGTGGAGCGTTATACAGGTAGTCCTTGACTTATGATCACAACTGAGCCCAAAATTTCTGTTATTAAGTGAGCCATTTGTTAAGTGAATTTTTCCCCATTTTATTACCTTTCTTGCTTCTGTTGTTAAATGAATCACTGCAGTTGTTAAGTTAGTAACCCGGTTGTTAAGTGAATCTGGCTTCCCCATTGACTTTGCTTGTCAGAAGGTTGCAACAGGAGATCACAGAACTTTGGGACACAGCAACAGTCATAAATGTGAACCAGTGGTCAAGGATCTTAACTCTGATCACATGACCATGGGGTTGCTGCAAAGATCGTTAACTGTGAAAAACGGTCATAAGTCATTTTTTTCAGAGCCATTTGTAACTTTGAATAGTCACTAAATGAACTATTGTAAGTCAAGGATTACCTGTACTAGGGCTGGGGGATCTTATGACTAAAGTCTCACTCAACCCCACCCCTCGTCTGAAATCAAATAGCTTCTCAAAGCAAAAACAGAGTGGCTTTTTGAATTAACAAATTCTATCAGGAGCAAGTGGGTTTAGATTAACACCACAATATGCTCAGAAATAAATAGATAAGCTCTCTGTTCCCCACTCCCAGTTAATGGAGTGCAACTAGGTCATACAGAACTGTTAAGGATCTACTTTTCATCCATTTGTTTTGGGGAAGTGGAAGACATCAACTGTTAACTACATTTCTGAATGGCGCCAGGAATTATGTTTTCAGGAGGGAGGGGGAAGTGTTCAGAATTGATAACGCACTTAGTCCTAACACAGGTCCAGCTGTGTGTTTAAAAACGAGGAGCTGAAGAAAAGAAATGGTTAAAGAAAAAAAAGCCATCGCACTGATAAAGCTCAAAAGCAATAAGAGAACTGAAAGATAACATGCATGGGGCTGTCTTTCTGATATAATACAAAAGGGGGGAAAATGCAATTAGATACTTGCACTGGTTCGAAAGATAAAAGTTGGCAGTTTTGCTTTATCTGGCCAAATTTAAGCTTTGTTTCCATTTCATTTGAAGGAAAAATGAATTACCCTTGGCTGCTTCCCAGCTTTCACTTTCCTAATTTTAGAGGCCAGGCCAACAGAAAGACACCAACCAGTTTTGTCACCAACCAGAAGTTGGGACATTTGGAGACTCCATTGTCTGTCTTTCCTTAAGGGGAAAACCATTTTACCAGCCAACTATTATCTAGAAGTGGATTTTATCTCCACTCCCCCATCCCAGTTTTCTCAGAATGACAGTTTTTCCAGCCATTAGTTACCCTGAGCTGCAGAAGTTCACACAACATCTAGAAAAGAGAAGATTTCCTAATAGGTCACTAAACTCACAAAACTTTCCTTACTTAATGTACTCAAAATGTTGCACAGTTTGCAAGGATCAATCAAGATGTCTGAAACACATACTGTTGGTTTTGCCAATTCAGCAGCACCAACCTGGCTTACTAGTCTTAATTTCTGTTCAATAATTTTCTGAAAGTTTTATTTTCATAAACACATAGAACACATAACACACCAAATGCTGGTCTACCTGATTTTTTTGCGGCAACAAGAGGGGGAAATATCTAAATTCCCAATTTTTCTCTTTATGCTGCCAGTTCTGAATATATCCAGACACCGTCCTGGCCCCAATTCTGAGATATGCTGCTTAAACTTCTTTCTAAACCAGGGGTCTTCAAACTTGGCCCTTTTATGACTTGTGGACTTCAACTCCCAGAATTCCTCAGCCAGGCACAAGTCATAAAAGGGCCAGGTTTGAAGACCCCTGGTATAGGGTCTTCTGCTTGGGCAGGGGGTTGGATAAGAAGACCTCCCAACTCTATTATTCTGTTAAACCATGTAGCATGGACCCCTGGGTTCTGCAAGAGATTAAAGGCAAAAAGAAAAAAGAAAAAAAAGGAAAAAGAAAATGTAGTTATATTAATATTATTGGGAAATAGTTTTTCACTAACAGATTCTGGGACCCAAAATAATTCATTAACAGATTCTGGGACTTGCTCTAGAGGAGATATCCCTCCATTCAAGGACAGTTGAGCATGTCTGGCCTTGTGCCAGTGCAGGCGTTATTAGTGGACGTAAGACCGTACTGGTACATATCAATCTGATCATTCAGATTTCCCCATGTTATGAGCAGAAAGAGGTTTTCTTTATGTTAAAAAAAAAAGTCTATGCAACTAAGAATCCAGTTTTATCACTGTTTGGATTATCTTCAAGCAAATATACCTGGAGTTCTTTCTGAAGATTTTCCTGTTTAAGATTGGGATAAAAAAGGCAAACATATCGTACATAAGCCTATTTCTCCTACTCATGTTTACATCTCTGAGACTCGTTTAAACCTGGGTCTCCCACATATGTTGGATTACAGGTTTAGCAATTCCTATCCTGCAAATTAAGAAATATGTCTACATTATACAGAAAAAGCTGTCCCCTGTGAAATAAGCAGCAATGGTTCATGAGCATTACTAAGCCTTCATTTGGTTTCCTGGCTTAAGCATATAATATTCCTGATATAAACAGAGAGACAGGCCAATAAGATCTCTATCACACCAAATTCCTAAAAAAAAATAAGATCACGGAATCCAACGGTACTATACCACTTTCTCAAGATCTGGTTATTGTGGCTTAAAGTTATGGATACAAATCTGAACAGCATTTGGTTAGTTTGATGGTCAGTAGACAATATAAGGGGAGTTTCAAAGAAATGTTTCACTGATAAGAAATGAATCCTGGGAAACTCAATGTTAAACCCAACCGTTGGATTCCATGGTCTTATTTTTTGGGGGGAATTTGGTGTGATAGAGATCTTCCTATATCAGCCAAGGTCAATAACATTTTTCTTGACCAACTATAATTTGGCCTTTATTTTACAGATGGTTAACTATCTCCAATTCTTCCATCTAATTCTAATGGAATCTGAACATTTCCAACCTTAAGTCACTGCTCTTGCTATTCTGGAACTATAAGACTGTTACTTTTTCCAAAACACTTTCAACCTTTCTCTCCAACATGAAGTCTTAATTGGGAAATCCTTGCAATCAATAATAACTTTCTAAATTGATACCCCGGGATACTCTTCCATAAAAATTTGATAGCCACATAGAGATGACAGAATAATGGCCTTCCAATGAAGTTTAAAAAAAAGGACCAGAAACAAAGCTGGATGACTGAAGAAGTTGTCTTCAACTTATGACCACACTTGAGGCCAACATTTCTGTTGATAAGTGAGACATTTGTTAAGTGAGTGTTGCCCCATTTTTATGACTTTTCTTGTCACAATTGTGATAAGCGGCTTCCCCATTGACTTTGCCTGTCAGAGGTTAGCAAAAGATTATCATGGCTGGCTGAGGAATTCTGGGAGTTGAAGTCCACAAGTAAAAAAAGGGCCAAGTTTGAAGACCCCTGCTGTAGGTGAACCTTTCAGAATATACCTAAGGATGTTTCTCTACCTTGAAATTTGGCCTTGGGGTTAGGGTGAGCATTAACTGCTATGGAAACTAAAGTCAGGAAAAAAAATACCCTGATTGTTGGTAGAATTCCAGGGAGAAGCGCAAAACTGCAGCTATAAAATGATGCCAAGGGAAGATACTTATGAGCAGTGCATTTCTTTGCAAAGTATGTTTATGGGAGAGAGAAACATAGCCAAAGGGATACATAGAGGTGTCTCCTAGAGACTGCCCTACCTTCCTTTGTCTCCCTTGCCTCTCCACCATAAACTCTCACTTCCAGTTTTGAAAGGTGGAAGGAAGGCACTAAAACAAGAAAAGAATATAAGAAGAGGAGGGGGGGGAATAGAATATCTGCAGTATGCAATAAAAAAGATAATAAAGAACAAACTAAATCATAGCTCTCTGAAATATCACAATACTAGAGGTTCATAGGACAATTAAGTACATTAAACAGTAAAAAGATTAAGACTTTCTCACCATTGCAATCAGTTAAATCAGACTTTAACATTCTTCCCAAGGCTAAAAGGGGAGCCTCTATGGCTCTCCATTCACTACCACCATTCTCATGAACTTGCTCAAGGGAATCCGTTAGAATCTGGGGTGAGAGACTTCCGGTTCCGGCGACTGCGGTCGTGTGAAAAGACTTGTCTCTTCACTGGCCGATTTTCCTTCGTCGGTAGATCCCGAAGGGGGTTGAAAGTCGCCCTGGAGGGGCGACCACCGAGGAGGAGGCTTGCTGGTGACTGCGGGAAGGCGGCAGCTTCTCCCGCGGCTCCAGCTGACTCCTTAGGGACGACGGAGCAAAGATCGTCCTGCAAGATGGCCGATCATCTAGCTGCACCAGCCGAAGTTAAAAGACCAGCTAAGCGTGAAGAAACCACCGCGGAGAAATCTGGGTGAGACTTCCCCCCCTCTTACCCCCAACTATTTTTTCTGCAAAGAGCCTTTGGATGACTTCCCTGCCCTAAGAAAGCGGCATTCGTCTATCTGGGAAAAAAATATTTTGAACAAAACTATAGAACAGCATTTATTGGACTTTTAACTTTTTGAATACTTGGGATCCCTGGAAAAACTTGTATTATAGAGCATTATTCTACTTACTATATTGGAGATATTTGCTTTTCTCTGCCTCTTTCTTCCTTATTCTCAAAATGAGATAAAAACTTTTAACTTGGAAAGAAAAAAGCTTCTAAGCTCACTGAGGACATCTTGTGAAAAGTGTTACTGCAATTGTAATGTTTTTAGGTTTTTGAAGATGGATTTGACTTTCAAATAATAACAAAAGGGAAAAGATAAAGGCTTGGAAATAGCTGTGGGTTGACTTTGTGATCTAGAAATTGTGGAGGCGGACGTTTATTGACTTTTAATAAATATAGCTTCCACTAAAAGACTAAAAAACTATTTTACTATGGCAATGGAAGAATCTTACCCATAGCTTGATTATGAGCTTATACTGGAAAAAATATTGGAAGCTACAGAGTATATGAAATCATGGAGAAAAATTAAAGATCATTTTGCAGAACCACAAACTGAGCCTCAAATTTTAAAAGATCAACCTATAGGCCAAGAAGAAGCCTATATGCAACAGTGTATACAATTTAATGAGATGGAAGAAGAACCTACTGACCAATAGAATTTTAGAAAAACTTTGGACCCAAAATCCCAGACTGAGACTTTAACTGATCACTGTACAAGTCAACTGATTACTACAGAAGATGATATCTCACAAGTTTATGTACAAACTATGGAGAACTCTGTAGACCAAAAAATGACTTCAACTGAAACACTCTCACTTCTAAAACCAACAGGAACTGACTTCCAGATGCGATCTATTGGAAACTATGACAACTTGGATAATCAAGCTGTAATCATAATATGGAACAAAATTGACTATATTACCTACATGATACTGGAAGATGAGGAGAACTTTGACCAGAACGATTTGTTGATAAACACCAGTACTCAAATATTGAGATTTGTTGACATAGATGCGGCATCATGGAAACCAGCTTGGCACAGAAGAAAAGCCAGAGTTAGACTTAAAAATGTGATTTAAAATTTCACTTATTGGGTCAAAAAGGCTTTAGAGATCCGGATTGATTTGACAATTAACTGAGTATGTGAAATTAGTAAGATGATAATTTGTGTAATTATATGTTTGTTTTAGACATGATAATTATTTTGGTTGAGATTTAAACTTTATTTAATGGGTTGAAATGTTTCTTTATTTTTTATTCTGGTTATATAGAAAATTACTTTGTAATAGAAGAAGAACTAGAGAGAGGGTATTAACCAATGAGCTATTAAATTAAGAAAGGGAATATATGTGAAAATATTATAATGTTATTGTTGGAATACTATGTATGTTGTAGAAGGGAAACCCGAAGTCTTATTAATATGTTTATTTAAGATGAATGTGAATATGTTAATCGAAATTAGTGAAGCTTAAAAGCAGGATGATGATTGTTTGGACTGACTGAATTTTATGAAGAAATGGATTAAACTAAATTTGTTATGTGAGGGAAATAGAGAGGGAAATCTTTAATGTACTAACTTCAGTTATGTATATGTATGACTTTGTTTTTGGATGATTGATTTCCCCTCCACCGGGGTGTTTTCTTGAGCATTCTGATGTAAAAATTAAAAAACCAATAAAATTTGTTTAAAAAAAAAGAAAGAATCTGGGGTGAGAGATAAGCCCAGCAGCAAGAGCCATTTTTCCTGCTTGCCCTTGGCTCCTCCTCATTATTTGAATGGGTTGGGACACTAAGGATGTCCTGTTACATGGCAGGAAGAACTTTCATTTTTTTTAATGATCCTGTAATCCCTTAATTTGGAGTTGGGACAACTAAATGGAGCTGAGTATTTACTGGCTGGATGCCCTTCCTGGCGCCTATGCGGAGTTCACAGCAGACGTTTTCTCTTTGCGCCCTAAAAGTGAAACATCTGCTGCTATCTAGGATTGAACTCTCAACCTTCCGAGGGGGACGCAAGCATCTTTATCACTAAGCAACCACCAGTCTGGCAGGAACAGCTTTCATATTCTGATTTAAAAAAATCCTTGACCTACATAACAACAACAAAAAAGGCTACTGCTCTTGGTGCTGAAGTGGATTTCATCTCTTGTACCAGCATTTGGTTGGAAACATGAATCTTAATTTAGATCATTTTCCTCCACTGGCAGAAGATACAAGAGGACGGGATGAACATCAGATGACGGGAACTGTCAGAATCAACTACTAATCACCTCTCTGGAACCCTGGGTAGATGGAGCTCCATGTATTCAGACAGAGGTTTTGAGACTGTGGCATAAGTCTTTGGCCCGAAATCACCCAGCTGGCTTTGATGCCTAATGCAGGACTAGAACTCCTGTTCTCCTGATGACTGGCTCAAAGTCACTCAGTCAGCTTTCATGCCTAAGGCAGGACTAGAACTCAGTCTCCTGGCGATTGGCCCGAAATCACCCAGCTGGCTTTGGATGGCTTTTAGCCAAGCATCAGGAGAGACTCTCCTGATGTTTGGCTCAAAGCCATCCAGTCAGTCTTCCTGATTAAGGCAGGACTAGAACTCACAGTCTCCTGGTTTCTAGCCTGGTGCTTTATCCGCTACACCAAACTGGCTCTCAATTACCCTACGGGGCACTTAAAAGATGACAGGGTCCTCTATTCTCTGTTTTTAATTTTTTTTAAAAAAAATACCAAGGAGAAGCATCTTAGTGACACACCTGGCGTCGCTTGGCTCTGAAAGAGAGAGATACCCGGGGAAAGAATGCTTTCCCCCCTCTCTCCCAACTGTCAAAGTGCTTTAAAGTCTGCCTTTGAAGCACACAGCATGTCTTTTGTCCCATTTAGAGCAGTTTGTACAGAAAGTGAACAATGCTAAGCCATTCAATCTGCACTCCTGAGATGCACTTAAATTGCCAGTTGTAATATAAAACCTGACTTCCTTGGGGATAATGTGCCTTTTTACCAAAAGAGACACACTAACTTAAATCCACCCCATGCCTTCCCTTAGCATTTACTATGATCAGACCTCCAAGTGCCTTTATCTTTATCAAATTAAAATAAAACACACCATGTCATTCCTTCCAAATAAGCATGCTGACTTTTTAAAAAGGAAGCAGGTAAAATGCACCTTTTTTTTTAAAAAAAAGAAAAAGATCTACATCTCTTTTTTTTACTGTTTTCCAAGGGCCTTCTTCAAAACCCAGGAGGGTGTTCAAAAAGCTGAAACAACCACCTGGTTTTTTACTTGAAGATGGCAGACACACAACAAAAATAATCAAAGAGTTTGCATTAGCCTAGCACTCGTTCTGCATTCAAAAGCATCGTGGGCAAGATATTTAAGCACTATCACTGCCAACAAGGGGAGCTAGAGATGATTATAAAAGAATACTGTAGACAGAAGCTGCTAGATAAATTATTAACAACACTCCATGGGCTCAAACCACTTGCTTTGAAGTATTAGTGCAGACTTGAATAATACTGGGAAGGCACGTTCAGATCTATCACTTGTTTTCAGCCTCCAATCGCAGATATAAGGATTAACACTGACAAATCCCACAGATATAACAGCCATTAAAGCTCTGAGACACAAGGATCAAGTCCTCCTCATGACAGATGACCTCTTTCTTCTTTGGAATGACTCCCTTTGCTGGTGATAGAGTCCTCGGTTTGCAACCCCTGGCTCTCTCTGTCACAAGGAGTCAATGGACAGCCCTAATCTCTAGGAGGGATGAGCTCACAATGCAAAATGTACTGTAGAAAAATGTGATGCAAAAGACCCCACAACCCCAGAAGAAAAATAGGAGCTATCTACAGCATACAATATAAGGACTAAACAGACAGAAGACTGGCAGAACGCATCCTCGACCACCAACTAGCAGTCAGAAGACAAGACGAAAATTCTTTCATTTCACAACATATAGACAGGTTTAACCATAGCTTCAATTGGGAAAATGTGACCATCCTAGACCAAGCCAAGTCCAAAAATGCCAGGAAATTTCTAGAAGCCTGGGACTCTGACAAATCAGCCATCAGTAGACACGTAGACATTAACAACAACTAGATTATGTAAAAGAGACAATCAATCAGCCCAATACCCTCACCAACTCTGACAGGCAAGATACTAGTATAAATTGACAGCAAACAGCACTCTTTATTAGCACTGATGTTACCTAGTCTGGGCAATCAAACATCTGCAAGAAAACAAGCAAGCTGAGAGAGCAGGGAGATGAGCAATGACCCCTCATGTCAACCCCGAGTTACAAATATTCTCCTTTATTAGTAAAATGTACTTCATTTAACAGAATAACAGAGTTGAAAGGGATCTTGGAGGTCTTCTAGTCTAACCCTCTGCTCAAGCAAGAGATCCCATTTCCAGACCAATGGCTGGTCTTAAAAACCTCCATTGATGGAGCTCCCACAACTTCTGAAGTCAGGCCATTCCACTGGTTAATTGTTCTCACTGTTAGGAAATTTCTCCTTAGTTCTAAGTTGCTTCTCCCCTCGATTAGTTTCCATCCAGTGTTTCTTGTCTTGCAGAAATAAATCTGAAGGACAGGGCTTCAGCAGAATCAGATGGAGAACCAAGTGATCTCTCAAAGAGAAGCCAGGCCAGATTTTTAATGGGGCTCTGAGCAGACGCCCAATTCTTCTGTGTGAAGGGTAGAAAAGTATGATGAAGAATCCACTTTACAGATTTATGACAAGGATGAAACAGTGGTGCTGGGCAGCGACATCCCTCCTCCCCTTGTTCAGCTTTGAAGAAAGATGGGACAGTGACAAAGTGACACATAAATCAATTAACAAGACCTACTTTCAACTTCAGCCCTTGTTCCAGTCATATCACTCAATGACTCATCAATATCTTAGTTTCTAATGTGGGCCGAATAAAGATTCCTGATCCTTTCGAAAAGAAAAAAAAAAGTTATATAAAACCATGCTCCTTGTAAAAAAAAAAAAGGGGGGGAGGGGGGTTATTTGCTACAGCAAATGCTATTTTAAAAAGAGAGGTAGGAACCCTTTTTATTACTTTAAAGATACCTAGAATTCCCAAATTATATTACTTTCTAGCTACACAGAAAACCCATTTCGCTGTATTGATTACTTGACCTGTACTTGCTGTGGAAAATCTGCAGTAAGATACCAAAATCTATTCACTTGATTGTCTTAACTGGCGAAAAAGACTTTGCATAAACAATTCAATGGTCTAGAATAATAAATGTTAACGGCATACATCATTATTTGTAACCACGTACACCCCCCCACCCTCTTTCTAATAGTTTGTTCCACACTTATTGCTGAACAAAAGAGAAGAAAAATAAATTCTGAGGACCTAAAAAATGCACCTGGATGAACATTTTTTATTTGCCAAGTGTTTGGCAAAGATCTTGCTTTGATGCAATAACACCTACAACTCATATTTGTGTGGTGGTTTATAATGGAAAGGAAGTGGGGGGGAAACTCTCAATGCTTTTATTAAAGTACATTTTGTTCTCCTTATACTGAAAAGCCCTTTTTTTTCCAGACATTTTAGCTTCAGCAAATGAATCCATGTTGATCTCCTGGCAATGGAAAATGTTTTACTGAAATTATATTACTTGAATACAGGTAGGCCTCGACTTATGACCACAACTGAGTCCAAAATTTATGTTGCAAAGCAAGACTTTTGGTTAATTGAATTTTTGCCCCATTTTCTTGACGCAATTGTTATGTGAATCTTTGCAGTTAGTAACATGGTTATTAAGAGAAGCTGGTTTCTCGATTGACTTTGCTTGTCAGAAGGTGGCAGGTGATCACATGACCCTGGGACACTCTGCAGCCGTCATAAATGTGAGTCAGTTGCCAAGTGGCTGAATTTTGGTCATGTGACCATGGGGATGCTGCAACGGTCGTAGGTGAGAAAAGTCGTCATAAGTCACTTTTTCTAGTGATGTAACTTTGAATGGTCACTAAATGAACTGTTGTAAGTTGAGGACTATCCGTACCAATCTTTCTCTGCAAGGAAAGGAGTTTAGTCTTCAACCTGCCTGTTTGTATTTATAAGCAAAAGACTTAAAACACAACCCAATACAGGTAATCCTCAATTTACGGCCACAATTGAGCCTAAAATTTCCATTGCTAAGCAAGACAATTATTAAGTAGATTTTGCCCCCATTTTATGAACTTTATGAACAGTCATTAAGTGAATCACTGCAGCTGTTAAATTAATAACATGGTTGTTAGCTGAATCTGGCTTCCCCATTGACTTTGCCATGCCAGGTCAGAAAAAGGACATTGCAACCGTCATACATACTTATCAGTTGCCAAGTGCCCAAATTCTGGTCACATCACCATGGCGATGCTGCGACAGGTCACTAGTGTGAAAAAGGGTCATGGGTCATAGGTCATCTTTTTTACTGCCACTGTGAACTTTGAACCGTCACTAAACGAATGTTTGTGAGACGACTATCTGCATAGTTTAACACAAGCTAAGTTAAGTTACCCAAGTGCAGTTAATGCTTTTCTCCTCAAACCTTCAGTAGTTTCCCAATTTAGATTAAAAATGACAGTTCACCAACTTTCAGAAAGGATATCAGTTACAGAGGATTCTAGTTGTTGCCTGTCCAACTCCGCTTGGAGATTGCAAATATTAGCCCTGCCCGATATTTATTTAATAATCGCCATGAGAAAGCCCAAGTGACCGTCTTCCCTGCTACATGGAGAGGACAGGAAAAGCTGGCAACTATGCTAGAAGTTGCATCCAAAGTGAAGGTTAACCAAAAAATCTGTGTGTGTTAGAGGGTGTAAGGGGTGTGCTTAGAGAAGGGATGTTTTGTTTTTCAAAAGAGAAAGTGAAAGGATCGAGACAGACAGTCCTACAGATGGCTGCAACAGGCTCTTGCTTAACTGTGTTGTTATGCATGAGAATACAGCAACTGGCACTCGCTATTAGATGATAGGAAACAAACTGGAAAGAAGTGAATGCCACAATAAGGCATTCTTTAAAGCAGACAATACACCAGTGATTAAGCTATTACAGTGTTTATTGACATCAGGCCAAAAGAAGCATTTGTGAGAACCATATCCATCCTAGAATGAACGGGAGGTCCACAGCTTAGAACAGGGGTGTCAAACTCAATTTCATTGAGGGCCGCATCAGCATTGCGGTTGCACTCGGGGGGGGGCGGGGGGCGGCCTACTGGGTGGGCGTGGATGGAGTTGGTGTGGCCTACTGGGTGGGGGTGGCCAGCTCTACATCATTCGCGACAAGGGTACCTGTGGGGGCCTGGGCAGGGGTGGGACAGATCTGAGGGTCTCTGGCAGAAAGGGGTGGGACCAGGGCAGAGCCCATCAAGCCGGATATGTGAAGTAGACGAGGACCACTTGCTGGCCACTTCCAGGCGATGGTGCATTTCTTCATTCCTCACAAAGGGTGACACCTCCCCAGCATGCACCCAGGGGGCGGGGCCGACACGGCAGGGGCTGGTTCCTCGCTGTTTGCAGACGGCCTTGTGGAGCTAAGACTGAATGTGTTTCAGCATAGATGGCCACCCCAAAATTGTACATTGGCTCCTGGCTGGCCTGGGCCAGGGCCAAGGCAGCAGGGGCCGTTCCCTCACTGTTTCCAGGATGGCTTCGCGGGCCACATGAAACCACTTCGTGGGCCGCATCCGGCCCCCGGGCCTTGAGTTTGACATGTCTGCTCTAAGGCCATGCGGGGGGGGGGGCTTATGGAGCTAAGACTGAATACGTTTCAGCACAGATGGCCACCACAAAATTGAACATTGGCTCCCGGCTGGCCTGGGCCAGGGCCCAGGCAGAGGGGGCCGTTCCCTCACTGTTTCCAGGATGGCTTCGCGGACCACATGAAACCACTTTGCGGACCGCATCTGGCCCCCGGGCCTTGTGTTTGACATGTCTGATTTATATACATACAATGGTACCTTGATATTCAATGGCTTTGAAACTCATCAAATTTGGTACTCAATGCATTTTGATAAAAAAATTGTCCCAGTACTCATCATTTATTTGGTACTGAATGCACAAGCTAGAACTTGTCACTGTCAGCTGCTTTGTGCATCACTACACTATTCCTTATGGTAAAAATATGCTTGGTACTCATCACGTTTGGTACTCATCGCACCTCCCAGAACCAATTAAGGTACCTTTGTATATGAAATACTTTAAATTTTGCTTACTAAAAGGAGATTAAACTGCACCGAGGAACCAAAATATTTTATTCTGAAAAACAACATGAAAATAAAAATAAAGTTATAGAAGTCATAAAGCAAAAGAAAACACAATAAAAGTGACAATTGAAAAAGGAACCTTAGAATTTTATTTAAAAAAAGCCAAAAGACTTTCCCTATGTACCCTTATGTATCCATCTGGTAAATTTCTCCAGAAAGATGGTTCCAAAAGAGCCGTGGTGGCAGAGTGGTTAGAATGCAGTATTGCAAGCTAATTCTGCCAACTGCCAGTAGTTCAATCCTGACCAACTCATTGACTCAGCCTTCCACCCTTCTGAGGTCAGTAAAACGAGGAGCCAGATTGTTGGGGGCAATAGGCTGACTCTGTAAACTGCTTAGAGAGGACTGTAAAGCACTATGAAGCAGTATATAAATCTAAACGCTATTGCTATTAAAGAAAGGACTTTGGTAAATGCCAGAACTTCCTCTAACTTTGATCAGTCTTCTTTAACTTTAGTGCCCTCCAGATGGAAGGATCACAATTGCCAGGACTGAAAGAAATAACTATGCTGCCCAGGGAATGTTGGAAGTCTGTCATATTTGCAGGGTACCCACAAAAAGACTTGAAGGGAAAGTTTTTGTAGTACATACATACGGAAAGAGGCAGACATTTGAAAGATGACAACAATTTTCAACACCTTCGTGCAGAGATTATTAGAAGCTTGAAACAACCCAAGAACAAACTGTTACTCCCATCATAATACTTCACCATGAAATCTTGCACTGCTTTGGAGACAAAACAATCCATCTGTCTCAAGATACATTAAACTTCTCACAGTTCTTTTTGCACCTAGGCTTTGATGCACAGACATTCAAAGCACATGGATATTTGGTTATAAACAGGGCTTTTTTTCAGCCGGAACGCGGCGGAACCGCGTTCCGGCACCTTTTTCCGGGCCGGCCGCACCGGAAATAGCCCCTCCCAAATTTTACTTGCATTCCTGTTCTCTAAAGGGGCGGTCCTAGGGTTTGATGAGGGCGTGGCCAGGTTTGAGTTCCGCCACCTTTTCTCCGAGAAAAAAAGCCCTGGTTATAAATGAAGAGATATCAGACCATGTGGCAAAAAAGATTTCTGTCTCAACTTAAATACTTTTCGGAGGAGCAGAAATGAAACAGTGACTAATATTTTGAAGTAAAACAAATATTTTCCTTCTATTCTTTTGGGGGAAATGAATAGCAAACTAGATCATTTTTGTGTAATGCATTTAAAAAAAAAAACAACTGAAAAAAAATAGCAGGACTGAGTTGGGAAGATTGATACATGTCAGGTATTCTTTAACTAAGTCTCTCTGAGGAATTCAAAACTTAACCATGTAAGAAGACAATGAAAATCTAACTAGATCAATATGGATTTTTGTTCTCTTAAAACTCTAAAAGGTTTCCTGAACTAGACGTTCTATTGCACTTCACAAAATAGCAATAACACTTAGACTTATATACCACTTCATAGTGCTTTATATATCCCTCTCCGAGCAGTTTCCAAAGTCAGCATATTTGCCCCCAACAATCTGGGTCCTCATTTTACCACCCTTGGAAGAATGAAAGGCTGAGTCAACCTTGAGCCGGTCAGGATCGAATTCCTGGCAGTGAGCAATGAGTTAGCCTGCAATACTGCACTTTAACCACTGCGCCACCGTGCCTCCTGTTTGAAGTTTTTGAGAAGGATTAAAAAGGAAATGTTTATATTCAAAAGAGCTTTTTTATTAATTGACCCGGTCCAGATATTAGCAATAAATTGCAATATTCTGCAACTTTCCACTGCTTTCTCTTATTTCTTCAAACTAAACTCTCCAGCTTAGACATCAACCCCAAAGATCTTTTCAATGCTCACAAATAACAATTACAAACGGGAGCACCAATGATAACTCAAAAACAAATTTGCAGTGCAAAACCAGACGCTTCACTAGATCCTCCTGGATATGGATTGACAAGATGGCAAGAGAAAATACTATCAATTCCATATAGAAACACACCCCAATAAATCCTACTAAAATATAGACGAGGGGTTTATGTATTCCCCCCCCCCCAAAAAAAAAAACAGTGCAGTATCCCTTGGTGCTCTCAGAGCTTGGTTGTTTTCTTGCAGGTGTTTCATTATCCAAACTAGATAACATCTTCAGTGCTGATGATGTTACCTAGTTTGATAATGAAAAGTCTGCAAGAAAACAACCAAGCTCGAAGAGTACCAAGGACCCCTCATTTCAACCCTGAGCTACTAATATTCTCCTTTATTGGTACCCCTGTATTTCTTCTATAGTGCTGGCAATCATTTCAGTCACAAATGGAACTCAAGACACAATCCATTTTGTGTCTGGGAAATTGTACTTCAAACTATGGGACATCTCATCAATCAGAGCCAAAAGGTCATGTCCCAGTGGATCTCCTCTGCAGGCTCTGAAACTATTAACTAGATAACTGGCCTATATTTTGGGCATGCAAGGTTGCGATGTGTACTCCCTCTGTCTTCCTTAAAAAGTTCTATGATCGATAGAAGATGGCCACAATTTGATGTATTAGTGCTACAAAAATGCTAGCAGGACCCAGCAGAGTCATTATCTTTACTTTATAGGTGAAAACTGGTTCCCAGAGAAATTAAGAGATTAGCCAAAAGGTTATTTGATCACAAGAGATTCAGCAAGAGGCCTTAATTCTCTGATACAGGAGAAACAATCCAGAAATAAAAAGTGGACATATCTCCAGGAGTGTCCCATGGCTACTTTTTCTCCATGGATGTTTCCCCACCTGTTGCCACATTGTCGAGAAGCGTAGCAGCTCACGTGGTTAGGACACTAGGTTGACAATCTGCAAGCAAGCATTCAAGATCTGAGTGTTGCTGTGTGATGGGGTGAGCTCCTATCATTCGCTCCATCTCCTGCCCACTTGCCAGTTCGAAACCATGCAAACCATGAGTAGATAAATAGGTACCAATTTAGTGGGCACATTAAGGGAGACATGAAAGGAGCCCCCAATTGGGCAACCGTGATGTTACCAGCTATTCCTTTCAACATGGAACTGCTTTGGTGCTTCCAATAAAAAGCAGCAGCTTTCATCTTTCATATGATGATACTGGTCATGGAAAAAAGGTACACAGCATCCCAATCAAAAAAGGTCTACAAGCCCCTTTTTCATATGACTCTCTCCTAGGAAATCATATTTACGTGCCCAGATCTTCAGGCATGCTAAAATTAGCATGCGTACTGCTTCAGTGCCTTGGTTTTCTTTTTACAATCCAAATAGTGTAGAAAAAAATTATCTCCATTATTCCTCTGAGGGGAAAAAAAGATAAACAGGAGCTCCACTGGTCTGATTGCAGTAAACCTAGGGTCAATCCTTCACATCTGGAACTGCAAAGGAATTGCCAACTTTGCAATTGAGTTGAAGCTCTAGAACAGTGTTTCTCAACCTTGACAATTTTAAGGCATGTGGACTTCAACTCCCAGAATTCCACAGCCAGGAGTTGAAGTCCACATGCCTTAAAATTGTCAAGGTTGAGAAACACTGCTCTAGAAGATTGTTGCAGCAGGATAACGCTAGAGTGATGGCCCTCCAGAATGCAGTTAAGCTGTTAACATCTGGGCTATAAAGTTCTTTCTTCCAGACCACTTCCCTGTTTAATGATGCTGACTTTTTCATGTTTACCTCCCTGAATAATGGGCTCACCAAAACAATACTCTCAGACTCTTTGAACATCTCATAAATAGACCCCAAATATACTAGACCACAAATATACCACAACTAGACCCCAATATAGGGTCTCATAACTAGACCCCAAATATATATTAAGAGCACTATGTTAAAGATTGCAACACAGGGGTAAAGGTGAAGCATGCATACAGACACAACCCATAAATCTATCTAAACCGGGGGTGGGCAACTATCGCCTCTTTACAACCTGTGGACTAAAATCCACATTGTCCTAAGTAGTCAAATGTGTGAAATAGTCTTTGGGCTTGGGAAGTGATCGCCAGAACCCATCTGCAAAGTAGCTAAGTTCAATTCCTGAAACTTTTTCCAGACTCAGAACTTCAGTTTCTTCCCAAACGTTTAATGAAACTTCTCCTATGTTCAAGGAACTTGGAAGGCAGAAGCTGGCTCAAGAATTCTGGGACTTGACCACAGGTCTCAAAGGGGGCATAGTTGCCCAACCCTGGTTTAGGTGGACCTTATGAGTATGTGTCAATGTGCATGCTTTACCTTTACTCCTATGTTGCAATCCTCAGCACTTAAAGATTCCTTGTGTTCCTAGATCACTTCATTCTAGATCAGGGGTCCCCAACCTGTAGGCTGCAGCCCACTAATGGGCTGTGAAGGGATTGCAACCATGCAGTGGAAACAGCCGCCAAGTACGTGCATCCTCACTTGTGCGAGCAATGGGCAAAGCATGTGAGTGCCATTTGCATGAACGGCAGGTGAGCATTCACACTGCTTGTGCAAATGGAGCTGGGTGCGTGCACGCACACATGCTGACAGCTAACACGAAACCATCCCCTCTCCACCTGCCTGTCCACAAAGTTGGAAACATTGGGGACCTCTAACCTAGATAGCAAATAAACCCAGATCTGGAAACAGTGGTTTATCTATAGAGGTAGTCCTTGGCATACAACCATAATTGGGGCCAGACCTTGCTTTGCTACATGATGTGGTCATTAAAAGTCAGCGGTTCCTGATTTCACAACTTTCTTTGCTACACCTATTAAGAGAATCACATAACCATTAAGTAAATCTGGCTTCCCCCATTGATTTGTTTCTCAGAAGCCCCCTGGGAAAGTTGCAAATGGTAATCATGTGAGCCTGGGATGCTACAACAATCATAAATACATGCCAGTTGCCAAGCATCCAAATTCTGATCATGTAACTACAGGGATGGTGCCACAATCATAACCTCGAGGACCAACTATAAGTCACTTTTTTCAGCACCATTGTAACTTTGAATAGTGGTTAAACAAATGGTTATCAAAGACTACCTGTAGTTCAGCAAAGACATACATGAGATTCCTCATCCCTAGGGAGCATTGTATAAGTACTCATGTTTTTGTAGTACTCATGTTTTTTATGACAAAAGAAATATAGAATTAGCCTGGGAAAAGCGTAACAAGCTTGCATAGATCTACCAAATAAAACCAAATGGTCTGCATATCAAATGTTTCACTTGAAAACTTCCTTAATCAGCTATTACACTGTATATAAGAAAAACAGCCTATTTCATTTTTTTTGTATATAACTTTTACTAAAAAGTTTTTAAAAGGAAAATAAAAATGAATACAAAGGAAAAAAAATCAGAAAGCTAAAAGTGCAAGGAAGGAGAAAGAGAAAGAAAGAAAGAAAGAAAGAAAGAAAGAAAGAAAGAAAGAAAGAAAGAAAGAAAGAAAGAAAGAAAGGCAAAAAAATTCCAATCTTCTTTACAGTAGTCTTAAGTACAATTATAAATTTACCTCTTACCTCTATAATAACATTTTTCTATAATCCATCCTGTCTAATTATCAAAAGCATAAATCTTAGGTTCACTTTTTTCCTGATTCATGCAAAATGTCTACAAGTGGTTTATGATACATTTTTTTACTTGTTCTTCTGTTTCAAATTCCAATATAGGTTTATACATTTTAGCAATTACCTGGTCATCCTTTGTACATAATTCAGTTTCAAACTCGGCCTTACAATGTTCAAAACCATGAATTCTTTTGTCTACTTTAAATCTTTCTAATAAATCTAAATCACCCGTGACAACTATATTCCCTCTGCCACCAGTTCTTCTCTTGATTTTATTTTATATTCCCCTTGATAACATTCTCACAATTAAGTAAGCCATTTGTGTTTGCCTATTATTTCTATAACAGCCCATTTCTCATCTAATAACCCATTTCATGACCTCCAGATGTTTGTTATTTCCATCAGCTGCAACCAATACAGCCAACAGTAATGAGATAAGTTGACAAAAACCATCCAAAGGTCGTTAGTGTGTCCCCTCTAAACTCCCCCAGTTTAGATCAAGAAAGCTGTTTTAACCTGGAGACCAGTCAGCTTCTGAGTCATGCTGAGGGCCACAACTTTTAATTTTTGCATTTAAGAAACTATTTTTTCCTATATGGATCATGACAGTTCTACTCTTCCTCAAGTTGGAACAACACATCAGAGATAGAACCAGTGCTTTTTTTCCTTTAAAAAAAGGTGCCGGAACTCACACATGTCATACAACCTGCCTTGCCTACCCTACAAGGTTCCATCCAAAAAAGGTGCCGGAACTGCGTTCTGGGCGTTCTATGAGAAAAAAAGCCCTGGATAGAACAATTAATCTATGGAATAGTTTGCTTCCCAGAGTTATGGGTGCTCCATCATTGGAGGTTTTCAAAAACAGACTGGATAACCATCTATGGAGATTCTCAGTCATCCAGGTCATGGTTGTCCCAAAGGTGCTTTTTCAAAAGGCAACTGGACTTTGTTTTTCTTGAAGACGTTTCGCTTCTCATCCAAGAAGCTTCTTCAGTTCTGACTGAACTTCCATTCTCCACCATTCAATCAGAACTGAAGATGAGAAGTGAAACATCTTCAAGGAAAAACAAAGAAAGCCCAGTTGCCTTTTGAAAAAGCACTTTTGGGAGACCGGATAACCATTGGGATGGGATGTCTTGAGCAGGGGGCTGAACTAGAAGTCCTCCAAGGTCCTTTCAAGTTCTATGATTCTATGTTCTAAAGTCCTAGAGAACATTATTGTCCAAACAGCTACTGCAGTGTTTGGAAAAACCTCTTCAGTTTCTCTTTTTGAAAGCCTGAGCTGTTACGTCATCTGAATTCCGAGCCTAACAACACAGGCAACCAAATAGTAGCATTCAACATATTGGTTGAAGACTTGCTACTTAGAAATGGTGTTCTTAAGTAAGTGGGTTTCGTGATGAAAGGCCTTATTTGTTTCCTTTACCAGCCTTCCCCAAACTCAGTGCATTTCAAAAACAGCAGCAGTCCAACACATCTGGAGAATACAAGATTAGAAAAAGCTGCATTGGACAAAGAGAGGAGACCCACCAATGCTCACAGAATGTACAAACTTCCTGCGCACATTCAGAAGGAAGAAACTGAAAAAGCTTCATTGTGATGGGGTTTTTTTCCCCTGCCACTCTTACATTCTGTCCTAAATGTCTTGGTAATTCATGCAATAGCACTATGTTCAGAAGCTTTGCCTGCACAGAAAAAAAAAAATACTGGTTTCCTACATGTAGAGATGCAGTACTTTTATTTGAGCAGAATATCTAAGCTTGAAAATCTTCCCGCCAAACTTGAAGAACGGCCGTATAAATCTTCAGCTACACACCAGCCCACCCTCCATATTATTTAACACTGAGCCAATACACTCCACAATTCTCGTCTTAAAAATAATGGAAACTGGTTAAAAGTGCAAAAGATAGATTCACACAGCCAAACATGGCTTCAAAATGAACACACCAGTATTTCCAGTGGGGCCGATTACTACAAAAGCCATTGATAAAACATAATTAATCTGAGCCCCACAAAGGTTGTGGTTTAGAGACTCGGCAAAGAGAATTTTTAAATGTTCAACAAGGCTTGGTCTATGAAACATTCACGTTCCAGACTTCATTATTTAGCTGGCAGAATGGAGATGGGACTGATCACAGAAAAGGCGGAGAAGCATTCAAAACCAATTTAGATAAAAGCAGCACAAACTCTAGCCAAGCTACTGCCCTGTGAAAGGAAGCTGGTGAAATAGGCCAACATTTCCAAGTGCTCACATACAACACATATATCTCATTCTTATTATATTTATATCTTTTTTTAATGAGAGTAGATGCAAAAGATGTGATCAATGTAGCCTGGGTCAATAGTGTCCCTGACTGGCCACCCAATGAGGTCTATGGGTGGACCACAGTTGGAATACAGCACACTTAGAATACTGCATCCAGTAATAATAATAACAATAACAATAACAATAATAATAATAATAATAACAACAACAACAACAATAACAACAAAACAATAACAGTAACGAAGAGACCTTGGAGGTCATCTAGTCAAACCCCCTGCTTAGGCAGGTAACCCTATACCATTTCAGACAAATGGCTGTCCAGTTTCTTCTTAAAAACTTCCAGTGTTGGAGCATTCACCGATTCTGGAGGCAGATTGTTCCACTGGTTAATTGTTCTAACTGTCAGGAAATTTCTCCTTAGTTCTAGGTTGCTTCTCTCCTTGATTAGTTTCCATCCGTTGCTTCTTGTCCTGCCCTCAGGCGCTTTGGAGAATAGCTTGACTCCTTCTTCTCTGTGGCAGCCCCTGAGATATTGGAACACTGCTATCATGTCCCCCAACACTGGAAGTTTTTGAAAACAGATTGGACAAGAGATTCTCTGAAATGTTATAGGGTTTCCTGCTTGAGCAGGGGGTTGGACTAGAAGACCTCCAAGGTCCCTTCCAGCTTTTGTTATTCTGTAAGACTCTCAAACTGGATTTATCCAGCCCCAAACTATTCTCTACACCAGTATAAGACCCTGGCATTATATTCCTGTGTTTCCTCCTTCCTATCCTTAAAGTTTCAAGGAATAGAAAACTTACAAGAGTAGCTTTTTTTTGCAGAATGAATCCATAGATGTGGCCAATCTTTCATTTATTAAAAAAAACACAAAAAACCACCAACAGCCACAAGGGAAATAAATAACTTAAAAAGGCAATACCCTTATTAAGTCAGTTGAAGTTTTCTAAAATTAGGACAACTATTTTTTTTTTTATTAAGCCAGAGGGTGTTTTAAAGTATTGCTGGTTTTGTTTTGTTTTTAACTTTGGATCCAATTATATAGAAATTGTACACTTTTGATTAGGTATTACTGGCATCCAGAAGCAGGCATCCGGTAAAAATCAATCCAGGTCCTGTGAATTCTAGAAATTTACCTTTCCACTTCTTTAGAGTATTGATGAAAATGCATGTTTGCATTAAGAGCTGGGCAATGCTTCCCTGGATTTCTTAAGCTTTCTGTGGGCACACAAGAGAATGAAAGGATAAAGCTGCCCCTGTATCTTAATGTACATGGCAGCTTCTAGAAGTTTTCATCACTGTGAATGTTGAGATCAGTGACAGGTGAGACTACATATTACAAACCAGTTGACATCTGAATGGCCCTTAGCCACATCCCCCAAATGGCTAAACACAGAATCCAGACACCAAAAGATTACCCATCCTGGTTTAGAGTCTGGCCATGCACTTGGTGATTAAGGGCCATCTATAACACTTTCCATAAGAAAGGCTGAGCGACAAAGAATTGAGGCCTTTGAACTATGGTGCTGGAGAAGACTCCTGCGAGTCCCTTGAACTGCAAGGCGTTCAAACCGGTTAGTCCTAGAAGAGATCAACCCCGACTGCTCTTTAGAAGGCCAGATCCTGAAGTTGAAACTCAAATACTTTGGCCACCTAATGAGAAGGAAGGACTCACTGGAGAAGAGCCTAATGCTGGGAAAGATTGAGGGCAATAGAAGAATGGGACGACAGAGAATGAGATGGCTGGATGGAGTCACTGAAGCAGTAGGTGTGAACTTAAATGGACTCCAGAAGATGGTAGAGGACAGGAAGGCCTGGAGGAACGTTGTCCATGGGGTCGCGATGGGTCGGACACGACTTCGCAATTAACAACAACAACATAACACTTGGGTGGGTTCACACTTCCCATACAAGGTACAGGGTTGGACTTGGAATTGAATTTCCTTTATTTAAATGTGATATGCTTATTGGCAGGCTTGGTGGTAAAGCTGCTGGCCTAGAAACTGGGAGACCACGAGTTCTAGTCCTGCCTTAAGCACCAAAGCTGACTAGGTGACTTTGGGTCAATCAGCAGGAGACTGTGAGTTCTATCCCTGCCCTTTACTATGAAAGCCGGCTGGGTGACTTTGATCCAATCAGCAGGAGACTGTGAGTTCTAGTTCCACCTTATCAATCAAAGCCAGCTGAGTGATTTGGCCCAGTCCGTCTCTCAGCCCAACACACCTCACAGGGAGAAAAGAGGAGAAGAAAGGAGTATTAAGTTACTTATAAAGTAATAAAGGCAGGATAAAAATCAAATACATAAATAAAAACAGCAGGAAGCTACGTTGCCAATTTTCAGAATTCTGATCAGAGGCACTAGGAGCAGGGGTGTCAAACTGCCGGCCCACAGGCCGGATGCGTCACTCGGAAGCCGCACCCACCAATTGCCGGCAATGGCAAAACTGTCCCGATACGTTCCGTGACATCACATGATGTCTGCACTAGAGGTTGCATTTATTTATTTGTAAAATTTGTACTAATTTTTTTCATACAATTCAATAGTACTTATTCAACGTGTGTTGTCTGAGTTTATCATTCACCAATACAAATTACTAATCCTTTATTCTTTTCTCCAGCCATTGATAAAACAAGTCCCAAGTCTGATAGTATTCTGTTTCTTCTTTTTCTTTCAACCTCAAAGTAAGTATGTCAATTTCCGCACATTCTAGTATTTTTTAAAATTATTTCTTCTTCTGAAGGTATTTCTTCATTTTTCCAATATTGTGTGAATATGATTCTTGCCGCTGTTATCACATATAAAATCAAATATATACTTTGTTTATCAATCTTTTCTGGCATTATACCTAATAAAAAAAGTTCAGGTTTAAAATCTACATGTTTTCCCAACATCTTTTCTAGCTAAGTATGTATTTTTGTCCAGTACCTCTTTGCTTTAACACATGTCCACCATACATGATAAGTACTTGACTATTTCATATAGGTGGATAGCTAATTCCTAACTTCTCACAGTCCTTTGTTTTTCCTGCAGAGTTTATTCTATTTTTATTTGTGAGATTATAATGGTAGGCAGCAGCAGCACCTATGCAGGGTGCAGATAAAGCAAAGAATAATCTGATGTGATCATCAACTTAATAAAGCTTTTTACTGATTTATTTCTACGCCATCCATCTCACCTAAGTGATTCTGAGCATTTAGGGTAAAAACATAAAAAAGTATAAAAGCATATATTAACTTTAAATTGACATGTCAACTTTTAATGTCAATTTTAACTATCCTTGCCTCTATTTTAAATATTGTACTTAGTTTTTGTTTGTAACGTTTTATTTGTACCCCACCCAGAGTCCCTCTCTGTGAGGGAAATGGACAGTTCCCTCACAAATAAATAAGCATAGCAATAAAACAGAGTAAAATTAAAATTAAGCTATTAAAAAGGTGAAGGGAGCATTCTGACATCACCAGATATCCCCAGGTCATGTATGAGGGTTGCATTTTTGAGTTTCCAAAAAGAAAGAAAGAAAAATATAAACAAGTGTTCCTCATTCTTGGCAGGCTAAAATTTGGTTGATTGAGAAGCTGTGTCTGCATTTTTTTTGCTAAAGCAAAAATGTGTGTAGCAACACAGTATTTAAGCAGAGAGAAGTGTGCGCCTTACTCAGAAGGCAAACATTAAAACGTTATATTCCGATACTTGGCCTGCCTGTTTATCTTTGTTATTCTCTCCTTTCTCCCCACATGAACTGTGATATTGCCTTAGCTAATTAAGCTGGAATGTCAAAACCAGAGTTCTCCAGAGCAAGGACCCAGCTAGCTTGGATGGGTCATCAGACTCCCAACAAGACACAAAGGGCATCCTAGAATGAACAGCATTAATTGAGACAAAGCTAAAACAAATAAAATCCATTATTCAGTAGACAGAAGAATGGCCTAGAGATCTTTAAACAAAATACCAGCAAGGAAGGAAGAAAAAAAAAAAACAATTTGCATATGTCAAGAGACTTCCACCAAGGCTTTCTGTTCACTTAGGTTTTCTCCTCACAAAAACAGAACTTACATTCTTTGCTGGAGATAATAGGAATCAAAGTCCAACACTTCTGGAGGTCCACTCAATGTGGGGCAGATATTTTAAGTGGCACCAGGATGTTTGTCCCAAAGGTGCTTTTTCAAGAGGCAACTGGACTTTCTTTGCTTTTCCTTGAAGTTGTTTTGCTTCTCAACAAGAAGCTTCTTCAGTTTTTCCAAAGAGAAATTTCTTCAAGGAAAAACAAAGAAAGTCTGGTTACTTCTTGAAGCACCACCTTTGGGACAACCATGACCATGATGACTGAGAATCTCCATGGACACCAGGATGTTTCAAACATGAACAATGTTTCATGGAACAATTAGTACACAATTAGTCCTTGCCTTGTGACCAGTTGCTTAATGTAGCTTTTGAAGCTACAATGGACCATGAAAAAGCTATTTATGACCTAGAACAGTGATGGCGAACCTTTTAGAGACCCAGTGCCCAAACTGCAACCCAAAACTCACTTATTTATCACCGGGTGGACGTGGCCACGGTGGTCATGGCAGACAGGGTGGCTGGGGCCAGGGGCCAGTCCCTCACCATCTCCAGGGCACGGCTCACATGCCCACAGAGAGGGCTCTGAGTGCCGCCTCTGGCACGCATGCCATAGGTTCGCCACGACTGACCTAGAACTCAAGTTCTGATGTCATACGATTGTATTTTGAGTGCTCAGAAACCAGCTCAGATTTACATACTTTTTTTTTTTTCAGATCTCCTTTAAAGAGTCAACTACTGTAGCAAACAAACACAGAGAAGGGTAAGTAGGCAGGCAGGATAAAGTAGGCTTGGCAGAAGATGCAATTGCCACAGAATAAATTTCTGTGGCCTTTACCAGATGGTTTAACCTTTTGAAAGGAAAAAAAGAGGGGGAAAAAGCAATGAAACACTGGTGACATGTTTAGCTTAATCCTAAGAGCTCTTCCATATATTGCAAGGAACAAAAGCATATACGGTAAGCACTGTATGAGTCATTCTACAAGCAGAATGAATCCAGTCCAAGATGTTTCAGCATGAAACCATGGAAATGGAAAAACCTCCTAACTGGACAGTGGAAGAGATCTAATCTTGAAAGAGACTTAAAATCATGCAATCAATTTCTAGATGCTTGGTTACAGCTGCTGATCCTCCGTCTCTTTTTTTTAATATACTTTATTAAATTTCTACCAAAAAAAATAAAATAACCAAAAATAAGAAGGAAAAATAGAGGAAGGGAAGATGCAAAGGAATAAAGCAGAACAAAAAGAAATAAAAAAGATAACTTCCAATTTTCTTTGATACAATTACAAATGCAAAATACATTAACCTTTTGATTTAAAATTCAGTAATACACAGTATTTTTATAATCATAAACATTTCTAACTGTCAAGTCCCAAAATAGATATAGCATTTCTTTTTTTGGGGGACTAACAAAAAACCCAAAGTAGTGTCCTAGCTTTGTTTTTTTTAACCAAGGTAGTTAATTTTGCCATCTTAGCCAGTTCCATTAACTTCACCATCCATTCTTCCATTGTAATAATATAAGTCTTTCCGACTTGGAGCATACAAGTCTCGCTGAACTTATCAGATACAAAAACGAAGGGCCATTTTTTTCTACTGCTTATCCTTTAAACTAGGGGTCCCCAACCTGTGGGCCGTGGCCTCTTGGCCACCGGGCCATGGGACAGGCTGCAGAGCGAGTATCACACAAGTGATAAGCTCCGCCCTGTTTGTGTCACATGCATGCTCACGGCCCGGTGTGTGCACGCGCGTGTGTAAAATGCTTCCCCTTCCCCTTTTCCTCCAGTCCGCCAACCGAGAAAGGTTGGTGACCTCTGCTTTAAACCTAAAAGAAAAACTTGTACATTTGTTTCAAAAATCTTCTGAATTAAAGCATATTTATTTATTTAGTGTATGGCATATCACAGTGATGGCGAACCTTTTAGAGACTGAGTGCCCAAACTGCAACCCAAAAGCCACTTATGCATCGTCGAGTGTCGGGTGGGTGTGTCCCATTGGGTGGGTGTGTCCCACTGGGTGGGCGTGGCTACGGTGGTAACAGCAGACTGGGTGGGACTAAAAAGTTTGATCAATCAATTCCAACTTTGCAAGATCTTTTTTTCCCCCGTGAGAAGTTGAAATTGATCGATTGATTGAACCTTTTTTTTGCACACGGTGGCGGAGGCCTAAAGCAAAAAGGTTTTATAAAATCCAGCTGAAGGCCTAGGACTGGGGTGACGGCGTGAGAGGGCTCTGAGTGCCGCCTCTGGCACCCGTGCCATAGGTTCGCCACCACTGGCATATCATAAATGGACTAGCAATATATATGAACACTTTACCTAGATTAGTAAACATAATATAAATGTTAAAAAGATCTATGTTCAAATACCAATGTCTGGGCCATTTAACCATTGAAGGGCAGCATCATTTATATTAAAAAAAAATCAGATACTGGACCAGTATATATCCTCTGTTTACAGCCGGTCATGATGTGATACAGTTTGACGTGGGACCCCGCAGTCATACCGAGGGAAGGATACTATGTCCCGTTTATATAGAGTGTCACGGAAGACACTGTGTGAGGTACAAATCCTATTCAGGATTATCTATTGCTAACGTGATAGTTCAAAGCCTGGCACTTTTATTGTCATTTGTATGTCTTCCTATGTCTCGGTGTTCAGCAACGCGTTTGGCTTTCCATTGGGTAAAGTTATTGGGCAGATGGTTTGCAAGTGCCAGTGGGGGCTTCCTGGATTTTGAGTCTTCTGGCTGATGAATGAAGGTCGACATGCACCGGTAGGATTAAGTTGCTCGTAATTTTTTCTGTACTCTCACTAGTGCATCTTGCCTTCGTAAAGTTGGTGGTGCTAAATGGCTCAGAACAGGAACCCAGCAAGTTGAAGTAGTTTTAATACATCCGCTTATAATCCTCAGTGTCATTGAGCCTGGCATCTAATTTATTAGTTTGGCAGCTGTTAAGCCATATAGGGGAACAGTATTTTGTTGTGGAGTAGATCAACTCTAGTACTGAGAGTGGCAGCTGAAGCTCCCCATTTAGTTCCACATAATTTCTGGAGTATGTTGTTGCTAGTATTGATTTTAAAGCACGTTTAATTTATTTAATCCCAATAACTCTTAGCCTCGTTACATGTCCACCAAAGGTTTGATATGTGTCTTCAGAGTGATTTTATTTCCAACATATGTTTGAAACACCATTATACATCTCTGACAATTTATCTGAGGTTAAATACCAACGATACATCTTATAGAAATTCTCTTTCAAATTATAGCTCCAAGTTGACTCAGCCTTCCATCCTTCCAATGTTGGTAAAATGAGGACCCAGTTTGTTGGGGGCAATAGGCTGACTCTGTAAAAACCGCTTTTGAGCACCAGGGACTGGTTCTGTGGAGAAAGGTTTTTCCATGGAGCACGTGGTTTTGTATGCTACCTACATCCCATGGATGGGGCTTTGCTTGATTGTGTGGACCGGTTGCTGGCATGCCACGGACCAGAGGTTGGGGACCCCTGGCTTAGAGAGTTCTGTAAAGCACTGTGGAGCAGTATACAATTCTAGGTGCTATTGCTATATGTAAGAAATACACAACCCCCCTCTCTTTGCTACCATCTGCTGGTCAATGATTATTTTATAGAAATGATTTGGATGGATCTGAAAGCATCCTTCATCTAAGGAATTCCCTCACACAGCAAAACTAATTTATTGAACTCTGGTTCCAAACACATTTAGGCAGCAGCTGCCTCTGGCGTGCACAAATCCATGTAACCATTATCTTGCAGATGAACTTTTGGCTGCAATTAATGTTTGACAGATTAGTAGGTTGAGAATCCTTGAAAATTAGGAAGGAAACTTCAATTGTTTGGATGGATAAAATCCCCACACTTACAAGCACCACCCTGGCACACATTCTATATGGAGACTAGAGATGGATTTCTTTGTGATTGTTGACATTCCTGTTTAACCAGGGAAAACTATCGATTATTGCAGCTATGTGGACACTGACAGAGAAGAACCCCATTCTGGCTTCTCGGTAAGGGTACAATTTATGCTGATACAATTTCTTCCAATCTTGAGATGAGAAGAAGCATGAAAAAGCAGGTATGTGATTAGATAAGTCAGGGGTCTTCAAACCTGGCCCTTTTATGACTTGTGGACTTCCAACTCCCAGAATTCTTCAGCCAGCAGCAGGAACAAACAGATCTCTTCCATTTTACTATGTACCAGAATAGGCAAAGTCATCTACCAATTTACTGGATCCACGTGTTTTTAATTAAGATTTTATTTATTTATTTATTTTTACAAAAAATACTAAATGGCAAGGAGTAACTTTTTGTGAGATGGGCAGCTATATAATTCTGGCAAACAAATAATCCAGTTAAAACGAAACAGAGGTTTGCATGCTCTACCAGCCAGTATACCATCTTCACCTTTCAGTGCCTCACCTTTCCTTCTCACCCCCGCCCCGTCTCCAGTCAGAACCACAAGGAACAGCTGCTTATCATGTTATTTAATGCACAAGAGGCAGGCACTCAGGAATTACAAGGATGATCTGGATACTAGAGCAAAATGAGAGAAGGAGAAAAAAAAAACCTCCACCAGAAATAATTTCCTGCAGCTCATGGAACAATGAAGCAGAGGACGCCCGGCCTATTCTTAAACTTGCAAGCATTCCTCTGAGAAAAAAAAATCTACCTATTCTTGTCTTCTCCTTCCCCAGAAATTCTACTGTAAACTCTTGTCCCTCTGTCACTAGGCAGGGCAGTTGGCCACCCATGCCTTGGATCACAAATATTGCCTTGACCACCACAAAGAAGAACACAGCGAGAGTTTCCATTCATTGCAGTCTCTCTAGCCTGCTATTTTTTCCTCCCCGGTGCCGCCCCCCCTCCATTGCCTGCAGCTAGCTGTTCTCACCAGTTTAAGTCAACATTAATAATTAAACAAAGCCGAGCAAGAGATAGTATGCATTAATTGTTCTCTGCTACAATACAAAAACCCAATCTTCTCCCTCCAAGTCTCTTTAATCTTAGCCTGTCTGATATATTATGCACCGGTGATCACAATTCTAAGTTTATTGTGGAAAAGGAAAGGGGAAAGGAAAGGGGAAAGGAAAGGAAAGGGCACAAACTCCTAATAATAACAAAGTCAAGGCAATAACGGTAAGACTATATCGATAGAAACAACTCACCAGCTCTACAAATCAGTTCACTTAAATATGCTCACATTAAACTGTGGCCCGTAGAATGGTGTATAATAGGCTGGATTTGCTACCCTATTGGGGGAAACTATTTTAAGGCTAATTAGCATGAAATTTGGGGAAATGCAAACACTATTTTTTTTATTGAGACATAAAGCAAAATGCCGCGGCATTTCTTCCATCCATTTATCATAAACAAGTTAATTACTGTGTAACAAATGGGCGCCCGCCGGATTTCCAACGTTTGGAGGATGCTAGAGAGCTGAGTCAGGCAGACACGATGAACCACAAAGTAATGGTTAATAGCTTATGGCGTTGTTATAATAAAACAATGACTCTGTGAAAGCTTTTGTTGTCAAATTAAGACTAAGCCATTTCCATTGGAATAACTCAATTATAAAGTGCTCATTATCTGTTTAACTCAATTCCAACCAGGAAGAATGCTGGGAGCAGAGAAGAGAGAAAGCAACAATGGTGTGTGCGCCTTTGTGTTAATTTTGTTCCAACCGAAGCAATTCAGGCTTGCCTCGAGTCTTAAGGTGTAGCACACAGCTAAGCATTGAGGTGCCAATATTATTAAGCTTACACACATAACAATTGCCAACACCGATGCCTATGCTTAAAAAGTGAAGTTAACAATAGGTCATATTTGGCCTGTTTAGTAAGACCACAGTGCTAAAATGGCAGTTTGGAGGCTTTCTATAGAAGGCAAAAGCCATTTCACAGAGAAAATCAAAGTTACTTTGTAAGTATAATGGAACATCCCTTAGGAGAGCATTGATTAAGGCCGTGGGACAGCATTAGCCTCGTAATCCAAAGAGCACAACCTATTTGGGAAATCTACTTTCCCCCTGGTGCATGCAAGGCACTAATGACAATATCATAAGGATTCTGCTTATATTTCATTTTTCTTCTTCAAGTCGCGGGTCAGCAACACAATGCCCACGGTTATTTCTGGAGGGCATCCTCAGGAAATCAACATTAAATTAAATTTTAAGAAGCAAAGAACTGAAGCTCCTGCAAAACTGCCAACTCTTACAAAAGCACAGGACTGAAATCAGCAAGACCTTGCAAGGTGTTTTTTTTTCCTTTTTTTAAAATTCAAGCCCACCCATGTCATCACTCAAAGTTGAGCTTCGAAGTCCCAGAAAGTTCACCTGGCTAGGAAATTTTAGAAGATAATGCCAACAAAACTGGAGAAGATTCAGATTGGGGAAAGAAACATACAGAGCGCTGAATACATTTCTTTCAGTTTGATGCTATTTCCTTTGGAGCTGGTGATTCTTGAGGAGAACTGTCAGATCAAGGTCTTTTTTTTAATGACTCCAGCATGCCAAAGACTTCTTTTCTGTTTATTAAAAATTACAATTAAATTACAATTACAATTAAAAACTAATAAAAACATTAAGGGGAAAAAAGTGAAAGGGTTCAGAAAAGAAAAAAATCGCAAAGAAAAATATATTAAAAAAATGTCAAGGGCTGGGGAAATCAGAAGATTCAAGCAGTTCAAAGTAGTATAAAGATTTATTGCAAGCTTAAGTGTTCTACAAGAATTTGACCAACTAGCCCTTAAGGGAAATAAGCGGGAGATAAGAGAGGCAATTCAATGTGGGCGGGATTTAAAATCTCTTGTGGGCATGGAGGGACTTATGACATATTTGCCCCCTCCCTCAGGCTCAGCCTGGTCATCTCCTACAATAATATTGCAAAGAAAAATATAAATTAATTCCCCCTTCATCACAAGTATAAATAGTTTTAGTAATTCACCATCTACTCGTAAGATACAACCAACAATCTCTTCGTTCTATATCTCATCTATTATCTATAAACAAATCCTTAAAAACTCCTTAATCACTTTAAGTCAGCAAAAGTCCATTAAGGGTTACCAGAGATGACAATAAAGTTTAACTTTGATCAAATAAGCCCACTGTATATTCCTTCCTTTTACATTTAACCATCATGAGCTTTAATCCCTTCAAATAACATTGTAGAACTTTTTATTCTTTTCTTTTTTTTTCCTTGTCCCTTCTCACAAAATTCTTCTTGAATCGTTTTGTAACTGAAGGCTGGATTGTGAGACATCCTGCATGCCAATGCCAGATGCTCTGCCATCAAACGGTAATCCTTTTCACACATCAGTGCCATATGCTTGCAGAAATATTGGGCACTAAAGCTTCCAGTGTAATGTACCACTAGAGGAGAAAAAAAAAAACAATTTAGAGATGCCTTGAAAGCTTTGCTATTAAAGCATCATAAAAAAACTAAAACTGCAGGTGAACGACTAATAAAAGTGACCCCATATAGCCTTCAATCCTACAGTTTAAGACAAAGACAAGAGACTTTTATCCTCCAGAAACTGAACTAAAATGCAGATCTCCCCGATCTGAACTGTCAATACAGACAGAGAAGTTAGAGTTAAAATTCTACAACTTGAGAAGACAAAGGTTTATTTCATCAATGCTATAGAGTACTGCATGCCAAAACTAGACATGAAGAGAATTTTCCCCCATTCCATCACTCTGCTAAATACATAATTCCCACAGCACTGTCTTATGACTAAGGATATCTAATCGTGTAGTAGGATTGAATTACTGTTATCCTTCTTACCTTTCCTATTATGTACTCCTATTGGTATCTTATGACTATCACTTTGTTGGCTATGTATTATGATTTATCACGCTGTTGCTTGTATATAATTGTGTGTCCAATCATACTTGGGGCCAATAAAGAATCTATTCTATATTCTATTCTATTGGTTTAGAAAAACAAAAGCAGTTTCTAACTTAGCCTTCCTGCCTTCATATGTAATTAAAAATAAGTTCCGTTTGCCTGAAGCTAGACACCACAAACCACAATTAATTGAAGTAAAAATATCCCGTTCTCCTCCTGATGGCTGTGATGGAAACAAAGGAAGAGCATGCAATTTGGATGCCTGTGTGTTCAATTGTAAATCATGATGTACCAAACTTTGTACAGATGGAAAGAAAAGTGGCAACAGTTTTCTATCTCAGACATACCAAATGTTGGGAAATAAAAATAAATGATATCTTGGAGAATTGTCAATTCCTCATTACAGTATATTCAAGCATAAACTAAACAGGAAAATGAAGCGCCTGAGTTGAAATAGCAGATTTCTCCCAGACAGCATACAAATTAATTAGAGCAGCATGTCTTTTCACTTACAACCTTCAAAAGGTGCAAAATAGATTTCCCAGCTATTGGCAAACAAAACAGCTACAATTATTTTAAAATTACTTGAGCTTCCATTGATAAAACATCAGTTGTCACCTGCCACGGCTTCTGCAAGGTGTCACACAAATAAACAAGGATTGTCCTGTCCAGTCTTATGACCTTGGACCCAAAATGGGAGCAATCCCAAGGAATGAGATTAATTTCAACAGATCTTGTCAAAACATTCTGCTTATTTTGAGTACAACTCAATGCTATCTCTCTATTGTGAACTACAATTCCCATGAACCCAGTCAGCATAGTCAATAGTTGAGTATTATGGAACATATAATCCAAATACATAGAAGCTGAAAGACCAAGTTAGGGGCATATTATCATGGAGAAAATGCAACTATGGGGTCATTTAAGAGTTGATACTGACACTAATTATAATGTTTGACTGAAATCTACTTCTTCACTTATTAGATTTTTTCCCTGCCTTTATTTTTATAAAATGGCAAACATACATAAACTCCTCATTTTCTTCACAACCTTGTTTTTGTATGAAACCTTGTTTTACGTTACATGGATTTGATGATTAGAAATAATAGTAGATAATTGAAAAATTAATGTGGTAATAAACTAGGAATAAGAGTTTAGTGTAAAGTTATAATTATATCTGTTGTAAAAAAAAGTCAGAAGTCATTTTTTTTTCATTCTTTACTCTTATTCTCTCATTTGCCTCCAACTTAATTATTAGTTGTCAGTTTTTATGTCTTTATTTTAAAATCTAATAGCTATTTTCTTTTTAAAAAAAGTTGACCCTGACTTGCTGGCACATAATCAAGACACAAGATACTATGCTACATATATCTGCCTTACAACTTATGTGAGATTCTGGGGAAAAAAGTAATCTAAATTGGAAATATGTGTGTAAATGAGCAATAGACATACATACAGAGACCTTTACCCACTTTGGTTTTTTAAAAAAGTCTCCTTTGAAAACCATCTGTTGTTGGGAGAGAAGCCACTGAGGTGGCCATGACATTTTCAATGGAATTTAAGCATTCATAAAACGTTCCTTCACAGCATGAGTTGTTCATCAATGTTTTCTGTGACCTTCCAACAAATGTTGCCAAACTCCTAGCTAGCATCCTTTACCATCAACCAAGATAACTACAAGGATGGAAAGGTGTAGTTCAATGTAATTTGAATTATACCTGTTGCAATCAGTCCACTCACCCATCCAATACAGGTAGACCAGGGGTAGGCAACCTTGGGCTCTTTTATGACTTGTGGACTTCAACTCTCAGAATTCCTGAGACAGCATAGCTGAAGTCCATGAGTCATGAAAGAGCCAAGGTTGCCTACCCCTGAGCTAGACCTTGACTTGCCACAATTGGCACCTTCATTTCCATAAGCTGATGTGGTCCATAAGTCATCATGTGATCAGATCCAATTTTACGATCACATTTACTGCAGTTATTAAGTGAAGCACAGGGTTAAGTGAATTACAGTCATTAAGTGAATCCAGCTTCCTTAATTGATTTTGCTTTTTGGAAGCCAACTTGGAAGGTTGCAAATCACAATTCTGTGGAAGAGACATTGCAACTGTCATAAATGCAAGCCAGTTGCCAATTCTGATCCTGTCACCATGCGGATGATGCAATGATCATAACTTCTAGGACATTTTGTAAGTCACTTTTTCTGAGGCCATCATAACTTCAAACAACCGCTAAACCAATAGTCACACATCAAGGACTATCTGTAACATATTCTGATTGGTTTGTGCCCAGTTGTTCTGAAATGAAAGTAATGGTTACTGCTCAGAGGTGGTTCAATCTTTTGGGGGACTAGATGCAAATAATATTTTGCAGAAAGTAAGTTGAGGAACAAATCACATATATGGGGGGGGGGCACTTTAAAAAGGACCTTTGATAATCTTGTTTTAGTGATTATAGGGTTTATTCCAGGGGTCTCCAAAATTGAAAACTTTAAAACTTGTGGACTTCAACTTCCAGAATTCCAGCATGGGTGGAATCCCAGCATGGAATTTTGGGAGTTGAAGTGTACAGATCTTAAAGTTGCCAAGATTGGACACCTCTGGTTTACACTACTGTTTTCATCCATTCTCCTTTAAAAATGGCAACAAACACACACAACCAAAAATGGCAACAAGCCTTTAGCTTGCAGCACACATAGTCCAAAAAGCGGTCCACAAAAGAGCTTTGTAGGGGCTCCTTTCCTTCCCAGTATCATTTAAAAGATTACAAATCCCTCACTTACTGTTTATCATGTGGATTTCAAAAGTGCAAGGAGGTGACCTCCATGGAAAATGAAGTCCTGCCTGATAAGTCTATTGAGCCCATCAACTGTAGCCTCACCATCAATTTCTAATTTCTAAAGAGCATTTTGACCTGGAACAGAAAAATGCACAGCAGTGGAAAATGCATTTAGTGGAGTTACTTAGCCATCCTACTATTTAACAGTTGCAATCAGCTGACATTACAGTTTTCAAATGCTCTTTATCTTCACCTACGATTGCCACGGAATTCGGTACACCAGGCCCTCTGCTCCACCTCATCTCTGCAGCCAATGCAACATAGCACAAACCTCTCATTGTCATAAATCCCCTTCCAGGAGACCAGACTAATTACATTAATGTCTCAAAAGGTGAAGCGGTAAGATAGGAAAAACACTGTCAAATCAGGATGGGAAAACAGAGAGAAGTCGTCGAGACCCAAACCAAAAGAAAATCCAAATACAAGTATTCCTCGACTTATGACCGCAACCGAGCCCAAAATTTCTGTTGCTAAGTGAGACAGTTGTTAAGTGAACTTTGCCCCATTTTACGACCTTTCTTGCCAAAGTTAAGTGAATCACTGCAGTCGTTAAGTTAGTAACACGGCTGTTAAAGTGAATCTGGCTTCCCCATTGACTTTGCTGGTCGGAAAGCTGCAGAAGGCGATCACATGACTCCTGGGACACTGCAACTGTCCTAAGTACATGCCAGTTGCCAATCATCTGAATTTTGATCACGTGACCATGGGATGCTGCAATAGTTGTGTGAAAAACAATCGTAAGTCACTTTTTTCAGTGCTGTTGTTAATACCTAATGGTCACTAAATGAACTGTTGTTAAGTCGAGGACCACCTGTACTGATAAACTACAGCAGTGTTTCTCAACCTTGGCAACTTTACGATGTGTGGACTTCAACTCCCAAAATTCTCCAGCTAGCAATGCTAGCTGGAGAATTGTGGGAGTTGTAGTCCACACACTGTAAAGTTGCCAAGGTTGAGAAACACTGAACTACAGAGTCATAGTATTTTCAGAATAAAGCTACTTGCTAGGTTTGCTGCAGCAACAAAGAAACTGTGGGACGTAAGGAAGACTCCAATCAATAGCGCAGAGTCTATGAATATTCCACATGCAATCTTACATAGGCCCACCGAAAGCAGCAACTAACAGGCTGGTCTAGAACCAAACAGAGACCTTGGCATGTGCAGGAGACCCATTCATTCCTCTTTACCTTATCCATTTATTTAGAAAATTTATTAGATGAGCAATCTTGTCCTTTTGATGGGAAAAAAGTGAATACAAAAAATGTCCGTAAAATGATGAATAACAGACATCTCCATCCACTTCATGGACAAATGAAATAATCTACACTGAATTAATGGTTGATTTCTGGGGAGGACCCCTGCCTGAGACTTCAAAAATAATCTGCTATCATCCCCTTCCCCAAATAATATGGGTTATTTAAGGCAGCTTCTTACAATCTTCTTTACAAGTGGTGATCTTAACTGCATGTAGACAGAACATCAATGAATTTGCAAGGATTGGATAATCACCAAGCCCTTTTAGAGAAGATACTGCAATTCAAAATTAATTTAGTAGCTTTGGGATGCTGCTTATCATCCAAACTAAATAAAATTTTCTTTATCAGTTTCAAGACCAGCAAAGACAACCAAATAAGGTAAGAAAGGACTAAGGCTGGGGGACCCAAAGACACATTTAATAAAAGTCCACGGGGAACCAAAGTGTACCATCCAGGTGATAAAGACAGCGTTGTCTTCTTCAGACATGTTGAAACAAAAACAAAATCACAACTCAATTTTGCAAATGCAGGGTGTGCTAATGACAGATCTTCCTGTAGGTCAGTGGGTGATCTGAAGGTGATTAAGAGTTTGAACCAGAATGGACTTGCAGCTCACTTCAGTTCCCCACCATGTCCATTACAGTATGTATTTTTTTTATCTAGGCATCAAAATTCTGCTGGATTTCAATTAAAGGATGTAACTTCCACAAGCCCAAAATCTTCTCTCACTTGCTCTACCATAAATATTATCTCCAATATTGGCATTCTCCATCTTCAGTCCAAAGAAACCAACCCTGAAGAAGCCCTTTGTTCTGTTCCATCTAAGATTGAAGTTAATACACAATTGTAGATGACAGCAATTACCCCACAGATACTACTCATAACTTTTTCTCAATGTCTTCAGTGGTGTTTAATGTTTGTTTATATATTCATGGCACCCTCCTGCTCCCAATCAACTCAATACTCCCTCATTAACAGCCCATTAGGATCTGATGATGGACCACATGGTGATGAATATTGTTACATCATTTCATTCATAGAATCCTTCTCAATTCTTTGGGTGGGGAAAAAATGGGAGGAATCAGGAACCACCACCCACCCCTCACAAAATAAAAGAGGGAAGAAGACAACTACAGATAATAATCCTACAGAGCAAAATAAAATGGGGAGTATTTTTTGGCAAAGTAAAGGGATAAAATCCTTTAGAAAAACAGCAACCACTACCTTTCAATCCAAGTGCTCTATGGGCATAAATAATACAGTGATGAAACCTTAAACTGAAGAATATTTAGCAATACTATGTGTACAGAGACAGCCCAACTTGTGTGATACATTCCAATTGGAAAAACACAAAGATGTCTACCTAAAAGCCCCTTATTTATTTGTGAACAGTCATTGACCCAGGAGATATCAGAAACTACCCAATCACCCAGACACACACAACCAGCTGAGTTTTCTGGCTGATACACACGAGACCAAGTACAGCAGAAATGAATTAAGCTCAGTTAAGCTCAAGAGAAACTATCATGGTGGACAAATTCTTATTACTCCAGAGATGTAATGGAAGAAATAAAGATAAAGCCGTCAAGGAATAAAATTGTTAAACAGGGAAACAGAATCCCAAATTTTGCAAATTATAAAGGAAACTTTATAAGGATAGCCATTGCCAAGCTACATGTTTCACAGCCTTGGTAGATGTTCTGATCTGTACTCACTGAATATGGTAGGTAAGGAAAACTAATCAGGGATTCAATATATTCAAGACACCAAGTGTAATAAAAACAATATTTTAGCAACAGATGTATCGGAGTCTGAGGGTCTTAGCACATTCAGGAGCACTTCTGATAGGGAGTGATGTTATATCTATCTTATGACATCACTAGAGATGCAGCATCAAGTCACATCCATGTAAACGTCCTTCTGTACAGAGCATGATACACCCAGATAAAAATATCTGGGTGTAGTCGAGATGTAAAAATTAGTCTGTCTTTCATCATCTAGGTCCAAGACTCACTGTTTAAACTCCAGTATGGCTTTTATCTGCCACAAATAAAATACGGGGATAAGACCAGTGCTTCTCAACCTCAGCAACTTTAAGATGGCTGGACTTCAAATTCAAGAAATCCCCATCTGGAAGTTGAAATTCAACCAATTTTCTCATCAAGCTTCCTGAAGTCCAAAAAGACAAAGTCCACCCATATTAACACTGCTGAGGTTTAGAAACACTGGGAGAGACAAACCCATCAAATGCCTTAAATCCCCAGCTAGGTTTGTATTACACTTGCTGTGTAGGAACGTGCTCGGTTTACATACAAACTTGGGTTCCTCTTGATCCACTTCTTTTAGTATCCTCTTTCTAGCAATATGCAAATACATAGCATCATTACACCGGTTGCCCTCAACCACAATGGCAAACACGTAACCTATTCCAGATCATGTTGTGGGCCTTCAGTTTGCTGTTTTGCACTCCAGTTACCATTTGATCCTTGAGGAAAGCAATTGGCACCTTGCCAAATCAAGCTTTTTGTTGGCCTCCTCCTTACAAGGTCTGGTCCATGGGTTCCTATCTCCACCTCTTGCTTTTCCTCCAAGCAGACTTCACTTCCTCCCATGAGACCCTATTTTCAAATCATCTGAACTCCCTTCCCCAATAGTTAGGTTGTAAAGGACGGATAAAATGGACCAGTTCCCCATTCACAGTTTGCTCTAGAGTAAAGCAAAGCCTACATTTCTTTGCCCCATGCAAAGAAGCCGCTTAATTATTTTCATAACTTTAAAAAACAGACCTAGAGGGAACCAGAAACAAATGATGCCAAAGATAAAAGTTAGTATTCCTGGGATTAAAAAGCTGTTTTAAGTTCACAGCATCTCTCTCACACTCACACACCCCGAGATGCAAAAAAAAAAAAAAAAAAGCAGTTATAATCCTACAATTATTGGTAAAGCTAATTGGTAGTTTCTTCCTGGCTGTGTTTTCATGTTGACAGTAGGGCAGTAATGAAAACGAGCACCGGGTTTGAGAACAGAATGTCTGTAGTTTTGTTTACCACATATCCAACAACAACGTCTGATTCAGCAGGCATGGCAAAGAGGCAGTGATTTAAGAAACTCCGAATTCTTCCACGTAGCAATGCATTGCATGCAGACATAGGCAGGGGAAAAAAAAAAATCTCAGCCAATAGAAATTGGAGTTTTTCCCAACAAGAGACGAGGCAAAAAAGTCACAGCACAAGGAATGGCTGCAACGGAAAATCTTTTGCTAGAGCCACACAATGCACTGCATTATTCCGAGCTACAAGCTTGCAAAAAATGCCCTTCGAACAATTAGCCAGCTTGGGATTCTTCCTCTTCGCATGTTAGCTCCCACCCCCCCCCCATAAAAAAGCTCCCATTTCCAAATTTGAGCTGCCTGCTCCCAGTAAGTCTTCCTACCTTTGAGGAACTGCTGTCTTTCCGTGAGATTTGGAGAAACCAAGGCTGTGTAGTCATCTTCTGAGAATCCTGGTTTGCAAGTGGGCCTGACGGTAAGATCCCCATTGTGTGCCTGAAGAGATTAAGAGAAGAAAAAAAAAAAACTACCATGAATTGGGCTGAATAAAAGAGGGAAAGAGGAGAAAAAGAGGGAGGCAGGGAGACAGACAGCTTTTTGCAGCCAGCATGCAGGTGTCTGCAAACACCCAAGCTGGCACAACCGTAACAGGTTCATCACGTCGATAACATATTGCAAGCTAAGAAGCAAAAATCAAGCAACCCCAACAGGAATCCAGCATATTAATTCCCAGAAGTCTGGATGCTGAAGATAAGTGGGGAAAAAAAGAATATTAAAGGAGGATGGGGTGAATCATGCAAGCTGTGCATCACAATACTTCTGTCCAGCAGCAGTAAAGGAACCCTAGTGGCTAGGATCAATACCAAATCAAGCCATGGTTAAGAAAATAGAGATTTCAGAATTGGAAAATCCATTTAATCACCCTGTTTGGCTCTATTTGCCCAACAGTAAAGATCACTGCAAGTTCAAGTTAAAGCTACAGCAAGATGCTGTTGGTTTGTATACCCAGACCAAGCTTCCCTTAACAAATCAATGTGGAATTGCTGAGCAATCACCAACTGGTAGACAGAGAAAGGGAAAAACTGCCAACAAGCCAGCAGACCAGCCCTGGCTGATCTGCAAAGTGAAATCTAGGAAGGTTAAGAAAGCACCCTAGAGAAATGAAAATGACTTAGGCAGATCTTTCTCCTCCTTCCTGTCTGTGGAAAACAAAAATATTGGCTATTGTTCTTCTACGCAAGGTTTAGGCCCAGGTGAACTAAATCAGGCCTCATGGAAAAAGTATTGAACCAAAGTCTGTGCTATGCTTAATTTTGCAGTTTGCAACTGTACTTTACTTAATATGATTTTGCTAAGCTTGCTAGTTTCAAATATATATCTAGAACATAAGGACTGGAACAGTTAGAAATAGGAAAGTAACGGACGGATGCGTGTTCCAATGTACACGAGTATGTGGACATTATATTCAGCAAAGGGCCAGCAGAAAGTCTAAGACTGCTGACCATCTGTCCATAGAATGAGAAAGCATATAAGGTTGGGACTGGACCTGACTAACTGACCATTGGCCTTTAGCTGTCTTTATTGGAACTGTTATGTCATTGGACCTCATTGCACTGGGTTTTTAACGTGTGTGTGTGTGTTCCAAATTATTGCTGAAATAAACCTCTGAATCTTAAAAGTAAGAAGTATTGCTTTGCGTTGCTGTCTCTTGTTTTTTTCATTGGGTTCTTCCACGACATAGCCTAACTGCAAAGCAGGTTAATTTAGGAGTATAGTATATCTCAGTGGTGGCGAACCTATGGCACGGGTGCCAGAGACGGCACTCAGAGCCCTCTCTGTGGGCACTCGCGCCATTGCCCCAGTCCTAGGCCTTCAGCTGGATTTTATAACCTTTTCACTTTAGGCCTCCGCCATGTGCAAAAAATAAAAAAAAAAGGTTCAATCAGTCAATTTCAACTTCTCGTAGGAAAAAAAAAAGATCTTGCAAAGTTGGAATTGATTGATTGAACTTTTTAGTCCCACCCAGTCTGCCGTTACCACTGCAGCCACGCCCAGCCAATGGGCCACACCCAGCCAATGGGCCACATCCACCCAGCACTCGAGGATACATAAGTGGGTTTTGGGTTGCAGTTTGGGCACTCAGGCTCTAAAAGGTTCGCCGTCACTGGTATATCTATTCCAAACTTTCAATGGGAAACTCCCAGCTTTTGGCTTTGTAATCTCTCCCTTGTCCAGATCCATCTTCAGATGTAAGCTGGACAAAAAAGGCCAGATTTTCTCCCCAAGCCTTGAAGAGCTGAGTAAGAAAGAATCAATTCTGCTCATGCCTGGGCTTTCCAGACCCAGCAGCTCAATTTGACTCCAACTAATATGTCAGCTGAAGCTAAAATGCTTGTTTGCGGGTGGACTTGTAAATAATAAAATTCCCACGGTAAGGAAGATACTAAGTTTTAGAGCAAGGAAGTGTCACTTTCACGCTGCCCCCGGACTATTTGGAGATTTAGATGACGGCAATGGGTTCAAAGCAGCCCCAGATGATAAAACCAAGGGACCTACAAACCAGTGGAAATTTTAAACTACTTCCCCACCTGCTTTACACAGCCCTTTACAAAGGGTCCTCCCTAAAGATCTAACAGCCAGGAAACCAAAGCAGATTCAGCCAAGCAGGAATTTTAAATAATTATGAACAGAAGGAAAGCCACATAAAACCTAGATGTGTGTAAGAGAGTGAGAAAAGGAAGGAGTGAACACAAAGCTCATCTCCCAAGCTGACAAGCTTACTAAGCAAAAAAAGCAAGCCTATGTAATCTCTGCAAAAAATCACGCCTGGGGGAGAGAAGTGCCAGCTTCCATCTCAGGAAAGTGAACCCTTCCTTGGAGCTCTCAAGTTTGCTAGTAAAGGAGGAGTTCAATTTGGAAACACTTCTGGATCAAAATCCTTCAGGAGTCTAACTACTCAGTGATTATGGGGGACCTAGAGAAAGAGGGCTATATAAGTGGTGGGGTGCAATACAGTTTCAGAAACGTGCCCATGTTTTCTTTGTATGCTCCCAAATTTAAGCTCTCCAGGTTTCAGAATAAAAGGGCTCTTAGTTGTCTTTTAAAAGGGGGGGGAGACAGAAAAACAGCTCCACCCAGTTTCTGCACACTCTTGACAAAAGGTATAAAATTCTTGGGGTGCTGTTATCTAGGATGGGCTCCCCATCCACCTAAAAAGGATGGTCAAGGCAACTCACTTTCTGAAGGGTTATTCTTTCCACTGAGAGAAGAATGGACAGCATCCTCCGTCAGTTTAAAACAAAATCAAAATACACACTTCGGGGGGGGGAGTCAAGGCAATCTGGGCAGCAATAGACAAGCTCTGGAAATGTAAATTTCAAACTTACAAAATGCAGAAAGACTAGTGAGCAGTGAAGGTGATTCTCCTCCACTAGCCAGGTCACAGCTATGCATGATTCATACCGTTTTACAAGAACACACACTAAAATAATGTTTCTCAACCTTAGCCACTTTAAGACCCATGGACCTTAACTCCCAGAATTCCCCAGCCAGCTCTGCTGTCTGAGGAATTCTGGGGGTTGAAGTCTACACATCTTAAAACAGACAAGGTTGAGAAACATTGCTGTAAAGCAGGGGAGCCAAACTGCCGGCCCGGGGGCCGCACCTACCCCCAGCTCCGGCAATGAGGAAAGTCATGATACATCACGACACGTCACATGACATTGCTTGACACCTCTGCTGTAAAGCAATAGAAACTAGGAGTAAACAAGCAAGAAAGTTACCTTACAATTCCTATTTTAGTGGAAGGGCCCTAATTACTTTAGAAAAACAGTGTTAGCATAAAATGAGGCGCCCCCATTGACAGTCCTTATCCTGGATCTACGCCACTACCCAATAGCTTTGCCTTGCCTTGTGAACTCATTAAGGCAAGGTGATTGATCTCCATTAGTTTAGCTGCTGTCCCCAACCCTTTATATATCATGTCACCTTTCAGCAGGGAGAGACATCCACCAATCAGAGCCCTGAAGCTGGAATGAAGAGGGTGTAATTTCTGGCTTCTGGATAAGCTTCTCCAGCTTGGTTTGTCTATGTCTCCCATCCGTATTCCACTCAGCATCTCTCAAATTAAACAATGGGAGAATATTGAGGCAGAAATAGCCCCATAGAAGAAGAAGGTAGCTTATGCCAGGGTTATCCAAGAAGTCAAACCCTGCAGAATGGAAAAAACTGAAGTAGATTGCAGTTTTAGAAGGGGAAGGATTGAACCTGACAAAAGGCAGGGAAACTAGCACCTAAGTACCACAAGCAGAGTCCAGGATCTTTTTTTTCCCCCACATTGCAGCAAAGAAAAGCTGAGCTGCTGCCTCTTAAAGCAAAAGCTCATTTCAGAATACCGTTAAAGTGGATTAGTGCAAACACACCCTCCTGTCTTCTCCAAATAAGGTAGCAGAGTTTTTGCTCTCTGGTCTGCTTTATTGGAAGCCGGAGGCAAAGCTAGTGTCACAAGTGCAGAGAGCGCGTGTGGGAAGAGATGATGGCTATAAAAATGAACTCAACGTAGCGCTAAAGAAGAGGGCAAAGGCCAGAAAGAAAGGACTGTGCAGAGCAATGGGGAGAGAGGGGTATCTTTATAGCTTCTGACACTTCCAAAACACACTTGAATCACACCCACCCCAAGTCAGCTGACCTCACCTCCAAGCAAACATGACAAATCATTCCTGATTTTAACACACTTTGGAAACCTATAAGGAGAAACGCGGCACCTTAAGAAGGAAAAAAATACTACTTAAAAATCAGCACATCCAATAACAACTTATTGTACACCCATGGGATGGAGATGAAGACAATGGGAAACACAATGTGGAAAGGCTGCCATAGTACATCAAGAGACAGTTTGGGACAGACTTGCAAACCAATTTCACCCAATTTCAAATATCACTAGCCAGAAAGGTTTTTTTTTTCCTCCCTCCTATAAATTGTCTTAGATGCTCAGATTCTCTCTCAAAAAACAAACCCCTTCTCTAAAGAGGGTTTGATGGGTTAACACAGATGAGTAATGAGCTCCATTAGCCAATAAACACAATCTTACATTCTGCTTTTAAAAGAGCAGCAAGGCTGCGTTCAGACAAAATATTTCACCAGTCTGGGAAGATGTGTTTAGATGTAGATGTGTTTAGAGAGCATTCCCTAGCATGGTCTTTTTTTTTTTGTAGCTTTGCTAGTGGGAAAACCCACCCGGCTTGAGTTACCGGTAGATTCCAGCTCAACTGCCTTGCTAAAGCCCAGACAAGGGTTAATTTACTAACCTAGTTTAAGAATGTTGTGTGAATGCAGCCAGGGGACAATCTGCCCCCCCCCCTTCTGAGAACAAACAGAATCCTACATGGGTTTATGCAGAAAACCCGGGTAAGTTGACGGAGGCTCCCTGCCTGTTTAGAGATAATGAAAAAGAGGATGGAAAGGCTTTACTCTAACTCCTCCAAGCGCACAACTTCAATGCAAGTCCTACTCTTTTTACCAGGCTGGGTGGCAAGGCTCAGCCAGGCACACGCAAGACACAGAAGTTCTGGGAGATACCGGTGAAACTTTTATTCTTTTTTTTTTAACCAAAGGAAATTCGGAAAAGCTCCACCAAATGCGTACTTTCTCCCGGCTCGCCCGCCTTGGTCCGCCGACACGCACGTCGGGATGGTCACGCCAAAATCAACTCAGATTGTCTTCCCGCCGCCTTCCCTTCGCCCCTGCGCTGTTCCGCATTCGCCCAAGCGAGGCGTCCCCCCACCCCAACACCCACCCACCACCCCCAACCCAGCAAAACCCTTCCTCCGAAGGATTTCTGTCGGCCAAGCATCTGTGAATAGATGCGGGCGGGGGGGGGGGGGGAAGGCGACGAGAAAGCTGTGTGTGAATGCATCTCAGCTAGAGAACACAAGCCAGCATTGTTGCAGACGCTCGGCAAAAAGAGCCAGCGAGAACTTGGACGTGGGGTTGCGGGGGCGGCGGCGGGGGGGGGTGTTGAGTGGCGAAGCTTTGACAAGGGCTCTTGCCTCCCTCCCTCCCCCCCCCGCCACCCCAGGCCGGCAGACAAGACGTGAAGCCTCTACTGCACACGGCATCTATTGCGACGCGAGAGTGAACAAAAGGGGAGGGGGGCGAA